>NW_027666442.1:0-162000 GCF_963455335.1 Martes martes | reverse complement strand
ATGGCTCGAGGGTATTTGCACTAGAACCACATATCCATCCTCCTCAGGTCTTTTGGACATCAAAGATACAGGTTACGTCGGTCTTCATTACTCAAGTGAGATACGGAAGCTATGGCTTTCTTTTTTTTTAAGATAGGTAATTTTTTGATACGAGAGCTGTTTCCAAAAACCCTTGAAAGACTGACATGATCTACCAATTCAAACTACGTTTGGAATCCAAAGAAATTATAGGGTTGGTTCCCCGAATGCTAAAATTGTTTTTATCAATAAGTATGACAGTGACCAAAGATTTTCAGTACCTAGGATTTCTGTGGCCATTCAATAGATTTTGTTCCATATACATAGTCATATTTCCATATTTAAAGCTATTGTACATTATTTCTTAGATGTGTTTTAGACACCTTCTTGTATAAGTGAATGAAGAAACTTTAAGGTGGCTAAACTAGTGGATGCAGGAAATGTCGGCATACCGGTAGCCCACAAGGATATGGACAAAAATGAGTACTTTTAGTAACTGTGATCCCACAAGTGTATATCCAAGCTGATCAGTTCCTACGGTTTTGTTTGATGAAAACTCAGTTATGCATTCAGTTGGCCTATCATCAGCACTGTGTACTCCTACAGGACAGGACAAATTGAAGCAGGTCATACATACTTAGAGTCCAATGGTATAAATGATTCTGCTGTGCTGCCTTAAGGATGTGGTGTAGCATTCTACCATGGGCTTTCACGTATGTCCACTCAGGGTCAACGATGTGTTCCTCTCATTAGTAATTGCCCTTCTGGCCAACCCACCTTCCTGTCTGCAGAAACAACCCCCAAACCCACTTGTAATCTGAGCCAGGCATGAGGATTCAGCTTAGTACCAAGTGCATGAGTGTTTGTGGGCTTCTCTATGTACATGGAGCTAACTAGATGACCCTTTTGCTTTTTAGATTCTGCAGGAAAATATTCTCACCGGAAGGTAAAACTTACATTTCTATTTTGAGGCTTTAACTACAGATTGCATGAAATGTTCATTATGTCTTAATCATATTGTTTCTATACCCATCCAGCCTGCTGTGGAGGGGAAAGGTTTCATTTCGAATCAACCCAGAGACATGGAGGAAATTCAAGCATCCCAATCAGGTAAATTTTACAATACAAATTGAACGGTGTAAAGAAGTCCACTAAAATATTTGAAATGCTCACAGTCTTCTTATTCTGAAGTCTTTTTATTTAGTTAGTTATTTAGTTATTTATTTAACTTTGGGGGCAAGCTTCAGTGAAGGTTCTGACATAAATAAGGTAGATGTTATTGCTGATATCTATGTTTGAACAGAAGATATTTACAAGCCTAAGAACAAGAGCTTCTGAAACATGGAAGGTTTCGCTCAATTCTTTTAAAAGGAAGAGCCGACTGTTTGAAATGCCGGAAGGGCATCAGGGGCGCTTCCGGTACCAAAACCTGTCGGAGTCGGATTCCAAAATTTTCCCCCTGTTACTGCTTTCCTCGCTGCTGGGAAGACATTAAGGACTGACGTGGTTGATGATGCAAAGCTATGTTCTAGTCAGCTATAAGAATGTGTGGCTGGATGGCATGTGAAATGGTGGTACTGCATAAATCGTATCATTGAGTGCCAAGTAAGAGTATTGGAAGGAGAAGAGAGCAGGGTCAGTTTGGGGGAAATTGAGGAAGCCTTAGCCGTGCTAAAAAGTCTATTAGAAAGTTTGTGACTTTTAAGACTTTTCCAGTTTTGAAGAATTGATAGTGACGAACGTGAAGCTTGCTTCTCGAAGGTGAAGTTAAGGTGAAGGAATGTGGCAGCAGACTCAGTATGGACCAGAATTTCTCCAATGTTACTGAATCCTCGGAGACCTTGTTAAAAATGCACATTGTGGGGGCGCCTGGGTGGCTCAGTGGGTTAAAGCCTCTGCCTTCGGCTCAGGTCGTGATCCCAGGGTCCTGGGATCGAGCCCCACATCAGGCTCTCTGCTCTGCGGGGAGCCTGCTTCCCCCCACCCTCTCTCTCTGCCTTCCTCTCTGCCTACTTGTGATCTCTCTGTGAAAGAAAGAAAGAAAGAAAGAAAGAAAGAAAGAAAGAAAGAAAGAAAGAAATCTTTAAAAAAAAGAAGTGCACATTGTGAGGGGCGCGTGGGTGGCTCAGTGGGTTAAGCCTCTGCCTTGGGCTCGGGTCATGACCTCAGGATCCTGGGATCGAGCCCCGCATCCGGCTCTCTGCTCCGCAGGGAGCCTGCTTCCCCCTCTCTCTCTGCCTGCCTCTCTGCCTACTTTTGATCTCTCTCTGTCAAAGAGATAAATACAATCTTTCAAAAATAATGAACATTGTGAGCGGCAGGTCTGGGATCCTGCATTCTGACCTGTCAGGTGATGCAAATGTCAATGGTCCATTGGTCATGTGCTCCATTGCAAGGGTGGAGACTTCCACGTAGAGACACCTGGAAAGGCCACTGGATACTTCAAGACACCACAGGATCAAGGAAAACATTATTTCCTTTTTGTTTGTAAGCATGTTTTCAGCTAGACGGGAGAAAGGAGATGCAGAAAGGGTGGTTATAGATGTAAGATACTAGTGCTAACTAAAAAGGAAAGAAGTGGTGGAGATAATCCCTAATAAAAAGGGTGTAAAAGCGGAACAATCAAGACTATAGATCCACAAATAAGTCTTTTTTTAGGATTTTTTTTTCTTTATTTGTTTCAGGGAGCAAGATTGAGAGAGACAGAGAATGATCAGGGGGAGGGGCAAAGGCAGAGGGAGAGGTTCCTTAAACAGGCTCACTTCTGCGCCTGGAGCCTCCATGCAGGGTTCCATCTGAAGACTCTGTCCTCATGAGCTGAGTTGAAATCAGGAGCCAGATGCTCAACCCGCCGTTCCGTCCGGGTGCTCCCAGAAATTACTTTTTGAAGGGGCATAGCGAAGGGAACAAGGGAAAAGGGAAAGTTACGTTAGCTGAGAAGTCTTGGAGTTGAGAAGGAAACTCCAGAGAATTCACTTTAGATGGCTCGAGGGTATTTGCACTAGAACCACATATCCATCCTCCTCAGGTCTTTTGGACATCAAAGATACAGGTTACGTCGGTCTTCATTACTCAAGTGAGATACGGAAGCTATGGCTTTCTTTTTTTTTAAGATAGGTAATTTTTTGATACGAGAGCTGTTTCCAAAAACCCTTGAAAGACTGACATGATCTACCAAATCAAACTACTTTTGGAAACTATAGAAATACAGGATTGGTTCCCTAAATATTAAAATTGTTATTATCAGTAAGTGTGACACTAATTCTGAAATACATATTTTTTATTTTAATAAATAGAATTTTTTTAAAATTTTAATACACATATAATGTATTTTTATCCCTAGGAGGTACAGGTCTGTGAATCGCTACGTTTACACATTTCACAGCAGTCATCATAGCACATACCCTCCCCAATGTCCATATCCCCCGTAGAATCTTTTTTTAAAAAGATTTTGGAGATTGTAATTTCTTTTAGGCTGTTTTTAGCATTCACTTGAGAGTGGGTGGCAGTATTATATTTAGAAGTTTGTGCTCAGCTAAGGATACTAGGTTGAGGTCTAAAGATTGCTTATTGAAAACAAAGTTTCTTAACTTTATTTTTATAGCTTTAAATTCACAAGTATTGGTCCAATTATATTCAATGTAACTAGAAAATGCAGCTTCCCAAACCAAATATTAAAATATTTCCTATATTCTCTATGACTTTATTTTAGAGTTGTCTTTCCCAGCATTAATGGGAATCATTGAGAATTTACTATATAGTATCATCTTCTCAACTATGTATGCATAGTCTATGTTCTTGTTTTATTATTTTTATTTTATTTTTTTAGAGAGCAAGAAGGTGGGGAGGGAGGGAGGTAAGGCAGAAGGAGAGGGAGGGAGAGAACCCCAAGCAGCAGGCTTCACGCTTAGCACGGGCTCTGATGTGGGGCTGGATCTCACGACCCTGAGATCATGACCTGAGATGAAATCAACAGCCAGACACTTACTTCACTGAGCCACCCAGATGCCCCTTATTATTATTATTATTATTATTATTATTATTATTATTATTTGAAGATTTTATTTATTTGAGAGAGATTGAGAGAAAATGTGGGAGGAGGGGCAGAGGGAGAAGCAGACTCCCCACTGACCTGGGAGCCCGATGGAGGACTCCATCCCAGGATCCAGTCATGACCTGAGCTGAAAGCAGCCGCTTAACTGACTGAGCCACCCAGGCGCCCCCCTTCATTAATTTTGATGAATAGGTGGAATATTGGTTTTAAGGAGTACTACACCGTTTAAAAATAACATTCTCCTGATATACTCAGTCTACTGATTAACCATATCTAATGTGTGCTCTACTTAATGTACCAGTTAACTAAGGGCCTTTCATCAGTCATATGATCAGGTCGGTACTAATAAATTGTACAGTATTTTTTTCACCCCTGTAGTTTTATGTTCTTTCTTTACTTGTAGAATTAACACTATAGTTTCAAAAGATTTTCAATTATCTCCTAGAGTAGTGAATGCAGACAATAAATTCAAAGTTACTTACCTATACAAGTGACTTGTTCCTGTTACTTCCTCATGAGCTTGGTAGATCCAAGAAGCAGGACTTTTAAAACAAAGCACCCACAGGCTTCTGTAACATAGGAAGATATGGAACAGAAAAATTATAAAATAAATACATTCAACTTAAAACAGTTCATGTAGAATAATTCCCACTTGATGCCTTTTATAAAGTAACGAGCAAAATTGGTTGCTAGGGACCCAAGATTGTGTATTTACTCATTTAATATAGATTTATTCTGTACTGGCCCTGATAATTTTATATCCTCAATATTTCTAGAACCATTCTGTCGGTTCAGGTGTGCTTCATCTTTATTTTGCATCAGTGCCTTCTCATTCATCTCCCATCTTTTATTACAATGCCCCTCAGATTCATCCCTCTCCACAGCATTTAGAGTGATGTGTCTCGAATGCAAATATGACTGTGAACCATTGTTGAAAATATGTTTGTGTCCAGGTATCTTAAAATTACATATAAGGCTTTCATAATTTTGAGTTCTGCTAAGCTCTCTAACCCTTTCTACTGTCTGCCCTTTTCTCTGGCATCTGAACTGCTTTTGATGTCTTCCTCTTTGATTCCTGTATTTTAGACAGATATTTACCCTGTTGTGTGTTTCTCTCCCTTGTCTTACTGCGCCCTCTAACCCCTTTGACTCTGGCTGACCTCAGTGTTGCTGTCTCAGTTCAGGCATTATCTCTACAAAAACCATTCCTGACACCTTTTATCTACATGCTGCTTTAAACCTGGGTGCCTAGCACTTACTGGGAACTCAGTAAATAATTACTGAGTAGAATAAAGACTGTTTACACAGAGATGATTTAAGAGATTGTCCCATACAGGGCCCCTGGGGGGCTCAGTCGGTTGAGTGTCCAACTCTTGATTTTGGCTCAGGTCAAGCCCCAAGTGGGGTTCAGTGCTGGGCGTGGAGCCTGGTCAAAATTCTCTCTCCCTCTTCTCCTTCCCCCCGTCTCTCTCTTAAAAAAAGAGAAAGAGAGAGATTGTCCCATACAGTCTAGTAACAAAAGGAATATGTACACATAAAGAAGTAACTTACAGTTCAGGTGGTGAAGATGCACTAGAAAAATCTGTGTGGTACTAACGTAGCCCCAAAGAAAGAGATCTATTTATCTAGGGAAGGGTAGCCTTAATCAAGGATGACTTTGTGTAGCAGTCTGTGTCCTAGAAGATGTGAAGAAATTTGTCAAGAAGTAGAGGAAAACATTTTAGGAATGTTTACATTCATCAGGGAAATACACCCATAGGAAGGTTGTACACTGATAAAGGCATAAAAAATACTAGTAATTTTGGAAACCATGAATAATGTTGTAGTTGAAGCTTAGGGTGACGTTTAAGAGGTACTGTAACAAGGTAAAGAATAGTCTGTTGTGATTTTATATCTTTCTGCTGCATTTTAAAAATTTGTTTCTGATTGTTTTGTTCATTGGTGTTAGGTGGGTGAATTTGTGAATGATTCTTTGAGATGTTTGTATGCCTTTAACCTAGTGACATTTAGTATTTCCCAAATGGTTTGTTGAAGTTTTTGATAATGAAAAGTATTTCTTAAAGTAAATATCCAGCTAAAGATTAAGTTTAATTTAAACTCTTAATTGATAAGATGTTGTTTTCTATTTTTATGAAGGTTATAGCTTTTATCTAACCAGTCTAATTTGTCTATTTTAATAAAATATATAGATTTTTCAGCAGAACTAGACTTAGAAATGACAACAGAAAAAGAGGAAGAAAGTCTTAATGAAAGTGAAAATAAACACCTGCAGGTATATACAAATTTAAATTTAAATTTCCAATTTTATATTGTTTTCCCTGCTTTAAGAATGTAACATAGCTCAAATGAAATTATCTTCTGAACAAAATGTATTGAAGTTGATCGATTATAATTTAGTATTTAGTTTTTGTAAAATTTTACAAGTTACCATATTTAAAATATTGTTAGAATTTATAGTAGCTTGTAGTTAAACTTCATCCTTGGAATTGGACCAAAAAAAATCCTGAATATTGTTTGCTTCTTCCATTTTTGTAAGTTTTTACATGCTAAAAAGGTGACATCAAATACTGAACCATATGTTTAAGCAGTTGAAATTAAGTGCAGTATAACAATTATGACTATTGACTTAGATTCATGTAGAAGGAGTGGTTCTTAATGTGCAGTTCTCAGTGGTTCAAAACGTGCAGTTCTGTATTGTCAGTCACTAATGCCAAGATTAAAGATTTATTTTGTCTTGTGATCTCTGTGTAGTTGACTTCAGAGAGTAGGATCATAAAATGAACACAATTGCCTATTGTAGAATCAAACCTTCCAGGATGGGACCTTTGTATTTGGGTAATAAACAGGAATGTTTTCAGTTATTTCATTTCCATATAGGGAATCTGTAAATATTATTCGCATTTTTCTTATCCACTCTCAGTGGACGTTACAATAGCTGGATACAGGCAGATAATTTATAGTGATGTATAACACTATCATAGTATATAATTTGAATTAAAATTTAGGAATTTATTTTTCTTTCTGATTGATGTTTATTGATTTTGGCTCCTAATAATAAGTTTGTCTATTCTCTAGTTATTAATCTTTAAAAAAATTCTCAAATGCACTATTGGGGTCACTGTTTAAGGTATGGTAAGATAAAATGGTTTTAAGTTTATAACATTGAAAATCATCTAATTCATTTTTTGGTAGATGTGACATGTAATGAATTGTTTAGTTTAAAAAAACTGACAAAGTTAAGTTTATGGATTTGTGTTTTTCTTCTGTCTCAGGCTAGGGCAAGTTATTTTCGCTTCTTAGTTACAATCCAGTGACTTGGGAGCAGCTTAACATAGATTAAGACATTTAACAGTTAAATTTTAATTATTTTCTAATTTTTTCTTTGTCCATACTTGATTACTTAAGGATAAAGTTATTTTACAAACATGTATGCCAACAGAAAGGACATCTGAAAATGAAACACAGCAATTTAACTTTTATATCTGTCAAAAATGGCTCAAGAACCAGGAATGAATAAGGAATGTGATAGAGAGGATGATAGATTTTTATATTCAGAACATCCCTCAGTTCAAAAGTGTGAGGACATGTGGACCAAACAAGACAAATTAGAGTGGAAAAATAAGTTAAAACTCATCACCAGAGAGTTAAAGCAGAAGTTTGGTGAAATTTGTGGAAAAAAAAAATTACTGCTTATCCTAAGGAAGATTCACTACATGGTCACTTTAAAGAAGGAGCAAACTTAATGGAAATACCTTCTAATTTGACAAATGATAGACTTGATTGTGAGAAAAAAGATGCATTTGCATCTTTGAACAGAAAGAGTCTAGACTTGAAAATGTCGTTCTTTCTCATTCATCCTCAGATCATAGTTGCCAGTCATCTTCTGATCTTTCCTTAAGTGAAAATAAATCAGACTCTGAAAATGATAACAAATCAGACTTTGAGCATATTTTTAACAAAAATGACAGTTTTGATAGTGACATAGAAAATAAAAAAGTAAGGAACCCAGGGGTTACGTTTGAAGGGAAAGAAGACCAGGAGTTTGACATGCAAATGGCAAAAAGTATAAACCAAACTAGTTATTTTAAAGATTTTATTTACTTGTCAGAGAGAGAGAGAGAGAGAGAGAGAGAGAGAGAGAGACAGCATGTGCACACAAGCAGGGGGAAGTCCTGGCAGAAGCAGCAGGCCTGAACTCTGTCCCAGGACTCTGGGATCATGACCTGAGCCCAAGGCAGATACTTAGCCAACAAGGTATCCACGTATCCCAATTCCTCTCTTTTTATTGACACAGAAATGAAGCAGAATTTATAAAAATTGCAGTTACTTGTAATGATAAGCACAAAATATTTTTATCAATTAAAATTATGACAAACTAAGAGTCAAATGATATAATTAATGAAAAAAGTTCTGGGATGCCTGGGTGGCTCAGTTGGTTAGGAGCCTGCCTTTGGCTTGGGTCATGATCCCAGGGTCCTGGGATGGGGTCCTGCATTGGGCTCCCTGCTCAGGAGGGAGCCTGCTTCTCCCATTGCTGGCACCTCCTCCTGCTTGTGCGCTCTCTCTCTCTCTGATGAATAAATAAATAAATAAAATCTTTAAAACATGTATAATTAATGAAAAAAGTTCATTTTAATGAATAAACTAGTAACGATTATCCTTCTTATCAAACTTCCATTAAAGATTGAAGAAACGGAGAAGCACCAAAATGATGAAATGGCAGTATTAGAAAGCGTATATGCTTCTGCTGCTGCTGGACTAATGCATCAAAGAGGGAGTGGAAAAACTGATAACAACCTATGTCCTATTATGGAAAATGAAGAATCTGATGGGTAAGCCTATAGCAATGCTTAAATAGTAGGTAATTATTATTTTCCTATAAAACAAATTCTAGTTGGAGCTAACATTCATGATTAACAAATTTTATGTTTTTTAGTAAGGCTATTTCATCTTGGGTGCTAATCAGAAAAATTTAAATAATGAGATACCATTTTTTGCTATCATAGTGATACATATTTTATTAAAAAATTAACAACCAAAGTTAGCAAATGTGAAGAAAAGGGCATTCTTATACACTGTTGTTAAATAAAATTGGTAAAGCCCTTCCGAAGGGTGATTTAGCAGTGTGTTTCAAAAATTTTATATATTCTGACCTCTTATCCCAAGAACTTCATTGCTAGGACTAGATCCTATAGGAAAACATGACTTGTGTAAACACACACACACACACACACACACACACACATTCTAAGGACATTTATTATACATTTATATATATATATAAAATATGACATATGTTAAGGATATTTATTATAGCATTATTTTCATATAAAAAGTTGGAGATAGTCTAAGTATCTGTCAATAGGGAAGTAAACTTTCACCCCTGTAAAACAATGTAGTACGCGACTGTTTGAAAAAATGAGTTTAGGTCTACAAGGTACTGATTGTTTAACAAAGTATATTTAAAGTTTTTGGTTTGATGTCATGTTTTATGCAAATTTTAGAATACTTTTATTTACTTATTTATTTTTCTACCCCAGCATTTCTTTTTCTTTTTCTTTTTTTTTTAATTACGCTATGGTAGTCACCATACAGTACATCATTAGTTTTTGATGTAGTGTTCTGTGATTCGTTGTTTGTGTATAACACCCAGTGCTCCATGCAATACATGCCCTACTTAATACCCATCATTGGGCTCACTCAACTCCCCCACCCCATTCCCCTTTAAAACCCTCAGTTTGATTCCCAGAGTCCATAGTGTCTCATGGTTCATCTCCCCCTCTTATTTTCCCCCCTTCATTTTTCCCTTCCTTCTAATTCCTCCATGCTATTCCTTATGTTCCACAAATAAGTGAAACCATGTCATAATTGTCTTTCTCTGCTTGACTTATTTCACTCAGCATAATCTCCTTCAGTTCCATCACGTTGATGCAGATGTTGGTATTCATCCTTTTTGATGGCTGAGGAATATTCCATTGTATATATGGACCGTATCTTCTTTATCCATTCATCTGTTGAAGGTTACCTCTGCTCCTTCCACAGTTTGGCTATTGTAGACATTGCTGCTATGAACATTGGGATGCATATGGCCCTTCTTTTCACTACATCTGTATCTTTGGGGTAAATACCCAGTAATGCAATTGCTGGGTCTTAGGGTAGCTCTGTTTTAATATATATATATATATACATACATATATATATATATATATGTATATATATATATTTACATTATATATATTATATATATATTATATATATATATTTAGATTTTTATTTATTTATTTGACAGAGAGAGATCCCAAGTAGGCAGAGAGGCAGGCAGAGAGAGAGAGGAGGAAGCAGGCTCCCTGCCGAGCAGGGAGCCCGATGCAGGACTCGATCCCAGGACCCTGAGATCATGACCTGAGGCGAAGGCAGAGGACCAACCCACTGAGCCACCCAGGCGCCCTGTTTTTAACTTTTTGAGGAACCTCCACACTATTTTCCAAAGCAGCTGCACCAACTTGCATTCCCAACAGTGTAACAGGTTTCCTCTTTCTCACATTCTCTCCAACATTTGTTGTTTCCTGTCCTGTTAATTTTGGGCATTCTAACTGGTGTAAGTTGGTATCTCAATGTAGTTTTGATTTGAATTTCCCGATGGCTAATGATGATGAACATTTTTTCATGTGTCCGTTAGCCATTTGTATGTCTTCTTTGGAGAAGTGTCTGTTCATGTCTTCTGCCCATTTTTTAATATAATTTTTTATTTTTTTATTAACATATAATGTATTATTAGCCCCAGGGGTACAGGTCTGTGAATCACCAGGTTTACACACTTCATAGTACTCACTATAGCATATACCTTCCCCAATGTCCATAACCCAACCACCCTCTCCCTACCCCTCTCCCCCCAGCAACCATCACTTTGTTTTGTGAGATTAAGAGTCTCTTATGGTTTGTCTCGCTCCCGATCCCATCTTGTTTCATTTATTTCTTTCCTACCCCCCAAGTCCCCCATGTTGCCTCTCAACTTCCTCATATCAGGGAGATCATATGATTGTTGTCTTTCTCTGATTGACTTATTTCACTCAGCATAATACCCTCTAGTTCTATCCATGTCATCACAAATGGCAAGATTTCATTTCTTTTGATGGCTGCATACTATTCCATTATATATATATATATATATATATATATATATACACACACACACACACACATATATATATGTATATGTATATATATGTATATATGTGTGTGTGTGTGTGTGTGTCTGTGTGTATACCCCGCATCATCTTTATCCATTCATCAGTTGATGGACATCGAGGTTCTTTCCATTGTTTGGCTATTGTGGACATTGCTGCTATAAACATTCAGGTGCCCATGCCCCTTCGGATCACTACATATGTATCTTTAGGGTAAATACCCCGTAGTGCGATTGCTGAGTCATAAGGTAGCTCTATTTTCCACTTTTTTGAGGAATCTCCATGCTGCTTTCCAGAGTGGTTGCACCAGCTTGCATTCCCACCAACAGTGTAGGAGGGTTCCCCTCTCTTCGCATCCTCGCCAGGATTTGTCATTTCCTGACTTGTTAATTTTAGCCATTCTGACTGGTGTGAGGTGGTATCTCATTGTGGTTTTGATCTGTATTTCCCTGATGCTGAGTGATGTGGAGCACTTTTTCATGTGTCTGTTGTTCTGCACATTTTTTGACTTGATTATTTGTTTTTTGGGTGTGAAGTTTGGGAAGTACTTTATAGATCTTGGATACCAGCCTCTTGGATATAAAGTACTTTATAGATCTTGGATACCAGCCTTTTATCTGTAGTGTCAGTTGCGAATATGTTCTCCCATTCCGTGGGTTGTCTCTTTGTTTTGTTGACTGTTTCCTTTGCTGTGCAGAAGCTTTTTATCTTGAGGAAATCCCAAAAGTTCATTTTCACTTTTGTTTCCCTTGCCTTTGGAGACATGTCTTGAAAGAAGTTGCTGTGGCTGATGTCGAAGAGGTTACTACCTATGTGCTGCTCTAGGATTTTGATGGATTCCTGTCTCACATTGAGGTCTTCATCCATTTAGAATTTATCTTTGTGTATGGTGTAGGAGAATGGTCGAGTTTTGTGAAAAATGGAATACTTTTAAAATCTGCTGTGTTGCAAAAGGAAGTTACCTGCTATACTGGCACTCTTATTACCAACAAAATTGCTAGTCACTAGGTTTTGGTTTTGGTTCCTAATGCATGAGTGCTCAAATGTTGGACCCTCAAATTGATCTGAGTATTACCAAGAGATTTCATATAGCAACTTCTCCCATGTTCTATACAAACATTTGATTTGATCCCTGTGCTATAAACCAAGATGTTGCTAATGCGTTGAATCTTCTTCTTAAGGTACCATGCACGCGTGCTATTATCCTTCCTTTTTTACAAAAATTAATTTATTTTATTTTTAATTTTTTAATTTATTATTATTTTTTAAATAAACATATAATGTATTTTTATCCCCAGGAGTACATGTCTGTGAATTGCCAGATTTACACACTTCACCGCAGTCACCATAGCACATACCCTCCCCAATGTCCATAACCCCACCCCCCTCTCCCTCCCCCCACCCCAGCATATTATCCTTCCTTTTTAAAGAGAATCTATTTCTACATGCGCCTCACCAAAATTTTCAATAGTGACTTCATATTATAGAATTTATGAGAATTCAGTTTACAAAATAGGAATATTTTCTACATTCTAAACCCCTTGTACTTTCCTTACAGAATTTTAATATGACTAATGATTTTGGATAGTAGAATTTATCCTAGAGTTAGATGATTTTTATCAAGCATGAAATACTGCTGTTGGAACTTAGAGTTTTTCTGTGGTCTTTCTAAGCATGAGAAAAATGATAATCAGTTTATATAATATTATATATCTAGAAAATTTTTAAGGAGTCTTTTGCTTGTATAATTTCCTGAATTATTTAATGCTTTGGTTTGGCTTTTTAAAAAGATTTTATTTGTTTATATTAGAGAGAGAGTGGGGGGTGAGGTGCAGTGGTGGGGAGAGGGACAAGCGGGCTTGGCACTGAGAGCAGAGCCCTGTGCAGGGCTTGATCCCACAACCCTGAGATCATGGCCTGAACCAAAACCAAGAGTCGAAGACTTAACCGGCTAAGCCACTCAGGCGTCCCCTTGGTCAGGCACATTAAAAAAAAAATTAGTGCTACATGTATGCAATTTAAAAAATTTCAAAATATTACAAAAATACTACATCATCATTGTGTAAGGATTGAACTAAACAAGAAAATTGAGTCATCTGTGATCATTCCACTTAGCTATGAAATCCTTAAAAGAACCACGTACACTCAGTGATCCTTACTTCCCTCCCATTCGCTCTTGAATTCTCACTAGTAATTTTCACTCCCATTACTCCAAAATTGATTTTTCAAAGGTTACCACTGATTTTCATTTTAATAAGTCTAGACATAATTTCTTAGATCTCTTTTTTTTTAACCTATCAGCAATATTTGACCCATTGGAAAACTCTCTTCAAAATTCTGTCTTCATGTAGCTTTCAGAATATCACTCACTCACCTGGTTTCCCCCTGCCTTTCTAGTCTGTACATCTCAGCCTGATTTGCTTCTTTCTCCTCATTCTCCTGATTCTCCTTCCAGGAATCAGTCCTTGATTTTCTTTCTCTTGACTTTTACTATCTTTTTTTTTTTTTAATTTACTTATTTTTTAGAGAGAGAGCGAGCGAGCACAGGCAGATAGAGTGGCAGGCAGAGGCAGAGGGAGAAGCAGGCTCTCCGCGGAGCAAGGAGCCCGATGTGGGACTCGATCCCAGGATGCTGGGATCATGACCCGAGCCGAAGGCAGCTGCCCAACCAACTGAGCCACCCAGGCGTCCCATTGACTTTTACTATCTTGTATATTCTAATGATCCTCAAGTTTGTATCTCCAGCCCACATCTCTCTGTGGAATTCCAGACTTACATATAAAACCACCTATTTGATATTTTGGGGGATAGTTATTGGGTATTGCAAACTTAACATGCCCAAAATTGAACTACTGATATTCTTTCTTATACCTGCCTTTCTTATCTTTCCTAATTAAGTTAATGACAATTCTAGTTGCTCTGCCAAAAAACTTGGTATCATCTTTGACTCCTGTCTTTTTCTTTTTCATACATGCCCCATCTAATCTGTCAGCCAATCTTGTCAGGTCTTCCTTCAAAATATAATCAGAAGCCAAACACATCCTCCATGACCAAGCCACTGTCATCTGTTGTCTGTATCGGTGTAATAATTAACTAATTGGTCTTCTTGTTTGTTCGTTCTTTTGCCTTTTCTTTTCCCATTAATTCTAAACACAGTGGATCTTTTAAAACATAAGTCAGAGTATGTCTTCCTCTGCTCAAACCCCAGTTGCCTCCCATTTCGCTCAGAGTATGTGCCGAAGTTTTTTCTAACACCTACAAGGCCTTGTGTGATCTATTCATCTCAGGTCTCTCCCTATTGCTTACTACCTCTCCTTGATTTGAACTCCTATTTTCTGTCCTTTTCACTCTGCTGAGGTACACTGAATGTTTCACTTTTTTTTTTTTTTTCTCACTATAAACACTTTGAGCTTACCTCTCTACTTCCTGTTGACTCTGTCTGGAGTGCTTTTCCCATCAATAATACTCTTATGGCTTGCTTGCTCCTTGCTCCTTCCTTTTTTTTTTTTTAATTTAATTTTTGCTTAAAAAATAATTAAATTAATTTAATTAAATTAATTAAAATTTTCGGGGTGCCTCGGTGGCTCAGTGGGTTGAGTCTCTGCCTTCAGCTCAGGTCATGATGCGGGGGTCCTGGGATCAAGCCCTGCATCGGGCTCTCTGCTCGGTGGGGGGCCTGCTCTGCCGCCCCCCACCCCCGCCCCGCCGCCTGCCTCTCTGCCTACTTGTCATCTCTCTCTCTGTCAAATAAATAAATAAAATCTTAAAAAAAATTAAGGCCTTTCTCGGTTATCCCGATTTCTTGGTTATCCTATATTTTGGGAAATATCCTGATTTCTTGGTTATCCTATAGCACATCAAAATTTGATTTCTCTGCTTTAGTTTTTCTCCTCTACTACTGGCTATTTTGCCTGTGTAGTTTATTGTTTTTTGTGTTTACTTCACTCATGAATAGGATTTTTATCTGTTCATTGCCATGTTCTCAGTGCCTAGAAAATGTTCTAGCATATATAGTTCTATTCAATAAATGTTTATTGAGTGAATGGGGTTTAACCTGCATGTATTGTTTTTAACATAATACTGATTCTCACTTAAACAAAAGGAAAGTTTGACATGGGTCCCTTCTGACAATTTAACCTGTCAGTTGTATGCATTTTTTTTTTAATTTTTGGGGGGCCCAATATTGTGGTTACTTGCTACTTATTCTTTTACTGGTATTTATGTTAGCTTTAATTATAGTAAAATGGATCAAAGGAATCACAAACTTCATTTATATTTTATTAGGGAAAATGAAATATGATTGTAAATTATTATAAGATTTTAACAATTCTTGCAAAAGGATTATGAGCCCTCAATATGTAAACTAAGAAGATGAAGCTGGAATTTATTGCCTACTAGTAAGAGAGAACTATGCTGGTCAGTCTTTTCTGACAGAGCAGTCTGCTATTCTTATATAGGGTTTTGGGAAGAGTAGAGTTTAAGGTTTGGGGGGCTTTCAGAGAATTAAGTGGTTTGTCATCATCTGAAACACCATGGTAATTTGGGTGAGACTGTTGGTTGGTTGGTTGGCACTCGAGGCATGTGTATTGGAGTGATTTTGTTCCATATTGGCTTTCTTTTAGAAAGGAGGAGCTGACATTGCCTGATTGGTGAGTGAGGCCAGTAGGCATTGATCAATTACACGCATTTAAAACTGCATATGGTGGCTTCTTGTTACTATGGCTTCCTATTCCTATTTGGGTTCCCCCCACCCTAAGTTTGAGGCGACTTTAACTAGATTTTTTTCTATTTAAAAGTTGCTTCTATCAACTGTGTTCAAAATGAAAGCTATTTCATATTCTGTAATTATAGATTTATTTTTGAAATTTAGGTCGAGAGAGATTGTTCAATAATTGCTTTCAGGAAGATCCTTCTTTTTTGGATGTTAAATTTTAACTAGAATAGTTATCTGTTTAACAGTTTTAAAACAGTAATTGCTAGCTTTGTTTTTGTTTTCAGTGCTCTGAGGGGCTCATGTTCAATTCCTAAATTAATCATCTCTTGTGGGAAATTTAGTCTTTTTGTGAGTTTAGGTAGCTATATGCTAATAATATTCTCTTGCATGCATTTAGTCCATGAAAAAGTAATTATAATTTTGTATTAGTAAATCTAGCTTTTTATGTTAGGATTAAATAGTAAGGTAAAAGTATACAAAAGTTACCAAATCATTTTCTTTAAGAAAATTAAGAAGAAATTATTTGTGTGAGAGAGAGTATGAGCAGGAGGGAGGGGCAAAGGGAGAGGGCGAAGCTCAGCGGGGAGCCTGATTTGGGGTTCGATCCCAGGACCTGGAGATCATGACCTGAGCTGAAGGCAGACCTTATCTGACTGAGCCATCCAGGCACCCTCAAATAATTTTATTTTCAAACAAAATTAATCAGATTATTGCTATTTTTGACATGTGAGTATTGTTGAATTTTGTCCAGATTTTTTGAGGTATAATTGACAGATAACTGTGTAGGTGTAAGGTATACCTGTATTACTTTAATACTCTTTTATATTGTCAAATGATAATAGTGTTAATAACTCTATCACCTCGCATAATTATCATTTCTTTTTTAGCAACTCTTTTAGTAACTTTCAAATATGTAACAGTATTATTAACTGTAATCACCATTCTGTACATTAGACCCTCAGATCTTACTAATCTTGTAATGGGAAGTTTGTACCCTTTAGCCAATATCTATCCATTTCCCTCAGCCTCCTACCCCTGGCAACCACAAGTCTATAAATGTGTTTTTTTCAAGATTCCGTGTGTAAGATTATAGAGTATTTGTCTTTTTGGATGACTTCCTTCACTTAGCTTAATTCCCTCAAGGTTCATTCATGCTGTCACAGATGGCAGGGTTTCCCTCTTTTTTTTTGTGGCTAAAAATATTCCATTGTAAATATATACCACATTTTTTAAATTAAATTTTTTATTTATTTTCAGCGTAACAGTATTCATTGTTTTTTCACCACACCCAGTGCTCCATGCAATCTGTGCCCTCCCTAATACCCACCACCTGGTTCCCCCAACCTCACACCCCCCCCGCCCGTTTAAAACCCTCAGGTTGTTTTTCAGAGTCCATAGTCTCTCATGGTTCACCTCCCCTTCCAATTTCCCTCAACTCCCTTCTCCTATATATATATACACCACATTTTTAAATCCGTGGATCCCCTGATGGGCATGTAGGTTGTTTCCATGTCTTGGCTGTTGTAAATAATGCTGCAGTAAACATAGAGGCGCAGGTACCTCTTTGAGATACTGATTCATTTCTGTCAGAATGTTCCCAGAAATAGGATTACTGGATATTCTGATAGTTCTATTTTTAGTTTCTTGAGGAACCTCCACACTGTTTTGCATAGTGGCTGTACCAGTTTACAGTCCTGTGACAGTGTGTAAGGATTCCCTTTTCTGTACATCTTTGCCAGTGGTATCTCTTCCCTTTTTGTTGTAAGCCATTTTATTAGGTGTGAGGTGATCGATATATCATTATGGTTTTGATCTGCATTTCCCTGATGAATAGTGATGTCGAGCCCATTTTTTGGTCCTGTTGGCCATTTGAATATCTTCTGAGGAGAGCTGTCTATTAAGATGCCTTGCCCAGTTTTTAATTGTATTTGTTTTTTTGCTGTTGAATTTTATGAATTTCTTATATACTTTACATATTAACCTTTTTTCAGATAGTGTGGTTTGCACATATTTTCATCCATTCTGTAGGTTGCTTTTTCATTATGTTACTTGTTTCTGCTTTGTTTTTTAGATAAATTCAACTTAGTTAACATATATTGTATTACTAGTTTCAGGGGTAGACTTTAGTGATTCATCACCTGCATGTAACACCCAGTGCTCATCACAAGTGCCCTCCCTAATGCCCACCGCACAGTTAGACCATCTTCCCGTCACCTCCCCTCCAGCAACCCTGTTTGTTTCCTCTAGTTAAGAGTCCCTTATGGTTTGCTTCCATCTCTGTTTTTATCTTGTTTTTTCCTTTCCTTCCCCTATATATTCAACGTAAATGGAACTAGAGTGTTGCTCGTTTCTTTTGCCGTGCAGAAACATTGCTTGTTCCACCGATTCTGCTTTTGTTGCTTGTACTTTTGATGTCACATCCAAAATCATTGCCAACATCAATGTCAGGGAGCTTTCCCCCGTTTTCTTGTAGGAGTTTTATGGTTTAAGGTTATATATTTAAGTCTTTAATCCAGTTTGGGTTAATTTTTGTGAGTGGTGTAAGTTAGGGGTCCGGTTTCATTCTCTGCATGTGAATATCCAGTTTTCTCAGGATCATTTATTGAAGAGATTATCTTTTCTTCCTTGAGTGTGCTCAGCTCCCTTATCAAATTTTAGTTGACTATATCCATGGGTTTATTGTCCGGTTCTTGATTCTGTTTCTTTGCGTTTTGTGTTTTTTTTTTTTTTTTTTATGAATGGTCATCCTATTTTGATTATTGTACCTTTGTAACAGTTCGAAAACAGGAAGTGTGATGCTTCCAGCTTTGTTCTTTCCTGGACTGATTTGCTTATTTGGGGTGTTTTTTGTTCTATATAAATTTAAGTATTCTTTTTCCTATTTCTCTGAAAAATGTCACTGGAATTTTGACGGGGATTGCATTGAATCTACAGATGGCTTTGAGTCACGTGGATATTTAATGTTGATTTCTCTAATCCATGAATAATGAGATATCTTCCTATTTGTGTGTCTGATGTTTCTTTTATCAAAGTCTCATAGATTTTAGTGTACATATCTTTCACCTCCTTGGTTAAGTTTATTCCTAAGTATTTTGTTCTTTTTGATGCTTTTGTGAATGGTATTTTTAAATTTCTTTTTCAGATTTTTTTGGTTAATGTATAGAAATGTAACGGATTTGTATATGTGGATATTGTATCCTTCATCTTTGCTAGTTCTAACAGCTTTTTGGTGGTGTCTTCAGCATTTTCTATATGTAAGATCATATCCTCTGCAGACAAAGACAGTTTGATTTCTTCTTTTCTGATCTGGATGCCTTTCATTTCTTTATCTAGTCTGATGTTTAATACGAGTGGTAAGGTGGGCGCCTTTGTCTTATTCTTGAACTTAGAGGAAAAACTTTCAGTGTTTTGCCACTGAGTATGATGTTAGCTGTGGGTTTTTCATATGTGGTCTTAGTTATGTTCAGGTATGATACTTTGGTACCCACTTTATTGAGAGTGTTTATCATGAAAAGATGTTGAATTTTGTCAAATGCTTTTTCTGCACATATTGAGATGATCTTGTAATTTTTTTCCCATTCTGTTAATGTGTATCAAACTTACTGATTTGATTTGATTGATTTCTATAGGATAATTTTGCTCAATAAAATATTCTTGGTTGGCAGTTCTTTTCTCTCAGCATTTTTTTTAAGCTTTTATTTATTTGACACAGAGAGAGGGATCACAAGTAGGCAGAATGGCAGGCTGAAGAGAGGGGGAAGCAGGCTCCCTACTGAGCAGACAGCCCGATGTGGGGCTCAATCCCAGGACCCTGAGATCATGACCTGAGCTGAAGGCAGAGGCTCAGCCCATTGAGCCACTCAGGTGCCCTTCCAACTCTTTATTAAACTTCTCATTTTGTTCATCTAGTATTTTTCTCATTTTATTGAACTGTTTTTTTGTTTTGTTTTGTTTTTTAAGATTTTATTTGTTTATTTATTTATTTTAGAGAGAGCACGTGTGTGAGCCGGGCAAGTAGCAGAGGGGGAGCGACATGCAGACTCCACACTGAGCATAAGGCTGATGCTGGGCTGGATCTCATGACCTTGCGATCATGAAACAAAATCAAAGGTCAGGTGCTTAACAGACTGAGCCACCCAGGCACCCCTGAATTGGCTTTTTGTGTTTTCTTGTAGCTCACTGAGTTTACTTAAAACTGCTATTTTGAATTCTTTTTTGGATAAACTACTGATCTTCATGTGTTTGAAATCAATTACTGGAAGATTATTGTGATCATTTTGTGGTATCATATTTCCTTGACTTTTTATATTCTTTGAAGTTTTACATTGCTGTCTTTGCATTTGAAGTAGTCTTTAATGACTACCTTTCCAGTGTATCCAAACCTGATTTTGTTTTGTTTTGTTTTGTTTTTGCTCTGGTGGTGTGCTGGAACTTTACTGTAGGAAATCTAGTTTTTCTAAAAAAGCTCTTTTGTCAATGGGTGATTATCTAAGTGTTTTCCAGGGGCTCCCAGATGTGGTTGAGAGGAAGGGGCTGGAGCCAGTCTATGGGCTATTGCTGGGTCCATAGCTGGGACTGTAGTGAGTGTGCCTGTTATCTGATGCATGGGTAGGCAAGAGTTTTCCTACGTCCCTTGGTTTATGGTGCTTGGTTCCACAGCTCCTACAAAGAGGTCCACAGCTGCTTTGTCACCACAAAGACATTGTATTGTAGTTGTATATTGATCAGTCTTTGAAGCAAGGGATGTGTATTTGCTTATATATGGTTGGACTTCATAACTGTTCTGTGAACTAATAAATGAATTGAAATGGGTAGCCGCATTTTACAAAAAATTGTTTTTTTTTAAATTCTTGACCAGTGAAATTATTAGAAAACATTGGCTTTTTAAATCTTTAAAAAATTTTTTTTAAAGATTTTTTTAAATTAAATTTAATTTTTTCCCAGTGCTCCAATATTCATTGTTGATGGACCACACCCAGTGCTCCATGCAATATGTGCCCTCCTTAATACCCACCACCAGGCTCAACCAACCCCCCACCCCCACCCCTCCAAAACCCTCAGTTTGTTTCTCAGAGTCCACCACTCTCGTGGTTTGTCTCCCCCTCCGATTTCCTCCAACTCACTTTTCCTCTCCATCTCCCAATGTGCTCCATGTTATTACTTGCTCCACAAGTAAGTGAAACCATATGATAATTGACTCTCTCTGCTTGACTTATTTCACTCAGCATAATCTCCTCCAGTCCCGTCCATGTTGATACAAAAGTTGGGTATTCACCCTTTCTGATGGAGGCATAATATTCCGTTGTATATATGGACCATATCTTCTTTATCCATTCGTCTGTTGAAGGGCATCTTGGCTCTTTCCACAGTTTGGGGATTGTGGCCGTTGCTGCTATGAACATTGGGGTACAGATGGCCCTTCTTTTCACTACATCTGTATCTTTGTGGTAAATACCCAGTAGTGCAATTGCAGGGTCAGAGGGAAGCTCTATTTTTAATTTCTTGAGGAATCTCCACACTGTTCTCCAAAGTGGCTGCACCAACTTGCATTCCCACCAACAGTGTAAGAGAGTTCCCCTTTCTCCACATCTTCTCCAACACTTGTTGTTTACTGTCTTGTTGATTTTGGCCATTGTAACTGGTATAAGGTGGTATCTCAATGTGGTTTTGGTTTGAATCTCCCTGATGGCTACCGAAGATGAACATTTTTTCATGTGTCCATTAGCCATTTGTATGTCTTCTTTGGAGAAGTGTCTGTTCATGTCTCTGCCCATTTTTTGATGTGATTTTCTGTTTTGTGTGTGTTAAGTTTGAGGAGTTCTTTATAGATCTTGGATATCAGCCTTTTGTCTGTAGTGTCATTTGCGAATATCTTCTCCCATTCCATGGGTTGTCTCTTTGTTTTGTTGACTGTTTCCTTTGCTATGCAGAAGCTTTTTATCTTGGGGAAGTCCCAAAAAGTTCATTTTCACTTTTGATTCCTTTGCCTTTGGAGACATGTCTTGAAAGAAGTTGCTGTGGCCGATGTCGAAGAGGTTACTGCCTATGTTCTCCTCTAGGATTTTGATAGATTCCTGCCTCACATTGAGGTCTTTTATCCATTTCGAGTTTATCTTTGTGTATGGTATAAGAGAATGGTCGAGTATTTATTTGAGAGAGAGGGATAGAGAGTAAGAAAGAGCATGAGAAGGGAGAAGACCACTGAGCCAAAGGAAGTGGCTTAACCAACTGAGCCACCCAGGCTCCCGAAAACATTAGCTTTTTAATGGATGTTTTAAATGGATTTTTAAAAAATAGTGCTCCTGCTTTGGATATAAAGGAAGTAAGGAAAGGGGATAAAGAAAAACAAACATCAAAAGAATCTGTGATTACATCAAGGTTTGAGAAAGCCCCTTCTCTAACTTCTCATCCTCTACAAATGAATGATGACAACACTTCAAGTGGAATGGATCAGGATGAAGGAAGGTAAAATCTACAAATTCTTTATTTCCTTCTGAAGGAATTTTAACAGTGATTACTTTTTATGGAAATGAAATGCTGTAGCGTAGGTACAAGTGAAGACAAGAAATACTCAAGTATATCAGACACACTGCTTGAAAGGTTAAGATGAGGACAAGTGACTTTGACAAGGAGCAGTTTCAACAGTCACCATGGAAGCTGGACTGTAATGAATAAGTATAAAGAACTCCTTAAAGAATTTTTACAGGAAAGGTAATAGAGAAATGGATGATATAAAAAAGAATGTGGAGTTCAAAAGAATTTTCTTTATTTTTTAATTTTAAGATGGGAGCTTTTAGAATACCTTTGTATGCTCCCAGAAATGATCCAATGGAGATAGGCATGGTTATTTTATTTAATTTTTTTCACATTTCCAAATGTTAGAAAGCTTATTGATTGTATTACATTCTTTTAAAGATGATATAGTAATTGTCCTTAGTATTCCTATGCATGTAGTTTTGTGTCAAGAAATTGTTTATTCAGAATTGGTTCCACCGTGGAGTATTCTCATATAATTGAATATGCAGATACTATCATTCATTCACTTAAAACTATACATATAATAGTAAATATTCAAACCTTAGGCCATTCTGAATAGAACTAATCATTCCTTGATAATTTTTTTAGATTTTATTTATTTATTTGACAAACAGAGATCACAAGTAGGCAGAGAGGCAGGCAGAGAGAGAGACGAAGGGAAGCAGGCTCCCTGCTGAGCAGAGAGCCCGTTGTGGGGCTTGATCCTGGACCCTGGGGTCATGACCTGAGCTGAAGGCAGAGGCTTTAACCCACTGGGCCACCCAGGCGTCCCCATTCCTTGATAATTTCAGATATTCAGTGCCTTTGACAGTATCATGAATAGCTATGGTTTTATTAGGTACTTTGAATTATCTGGTTATATTTACTTAATATTTGTTTAGATTCTGGGGGAAGGGGAAAGATTTTATTTATAATTGAAAAAAAAACTATCAATCTATCATAGATTATTACTTTTGGTTTATAAAGTTCTAAATTACAAAGCTGAAGATTCCTGTACCAACAGTGTCATTGACACCTACATAGTATACTCAATAAGTGTCTGTTTGTGAATAAACAGTTGAATGAATAAATGAATGCCCATTGATCAACTTATTTAGAAGAAGCAAATCTTGAGTTGTTTGAAAGTAGATTTTCAATATTGCCTACATATGAAGTTTTTTATTTAAAAAATGGTTAAGATTCATGAATTATTATTTACAATTATAGCTAAAAATGGAATACGCATAGATTCATTTGCTATCAGATTACTTAAAAACACTTAAATATTACTTTCACCATATACTGTAAAACACGTGTTTTGAAGGCACATTTCCTGGATTTGAATTCTGGGTCTACTCCTGACCACCTGTACCAGCTTTGGGAAGTTACTTTTTTCTGTGCCTCATTTTCTTCCTGTGTAAAATACCCAATATAATTACCTACGTTTATAAGATTGTTGTGAGGCTTAAAATACCTTTAAAACATGTGAAGTTTTCATAATAATGCATAGTATTTACACAGTAGATCCTCAAAACACTAATATCATGATTATCAAAAAAGGGTTTCTTTCATATAAGAACTTAACTTGCACTTTCCAAATAGTTTTTAGAACCAGTAAAAGCTTGTTTTTATTGAAAATGATGACAAAAAATGTGGTATGTTTCTTCATGTCAAATAATGCAAGTAACGTTATGATTTTCCTTTGCTTTTTGTCAGTGTGATCTAAATTTAATGCTTTGTTAACATTATTAATAATATAGTTTAGATATGATTTAGATATTCTTTGTATGTTAAGTATTTAATATTTGCCTGAAAAGAATTGATTTTTTTTTAGATCTGCAAAGGAAACATCTAGTGACAAGGAAAAGGTAAATATATACATATAATTTTTTTCATTTATTTTTAAATTTTTATTTTATTACGTTATTTTGATAAATAGTGTTTATCAGAAATATTATTCCACGATAAAAAATTACTTTAGGAAAGGCATAGTGAAAAAAGAGAAAATCTGCCTTTGTTGTACAGACATATACGTTGAAAAAGTTGTTCAGAAACACTAGTTATTGATAAAGGTCATTTTGATAAAAATCAGTCCTTTTGAAAGTACCTTTTTTTTACTCTTGTAAAAAGATACGGGTATTTATCATCTCTCTACACTTAGTATATTTTATCAACATTTAGGGGACATTTTGAAGTAGTATTATTTATTTGTAGGTCAAAAAGCAAATTGATTCTATGGATGACTTTGATGACTTAACTCTGTCATCTGAAACAATTTCGGAGGGTTTCCACATGCCTTGCTCTAATCATATGACTTGCATGTCGCTAATTGAACAACATCGCATGGATTGTAAAGGTAAGACCCTTGTGTAAATATGAAGCCTTTGTATGTACATTACTATAGTAATATGTGCACTTCTTGTCTAGTGCTGTACCATACAACACTGATGTGTTATAGAGCTACTCATCTCAGAAATACGTTTTATATGAAAATAGAGAAATGTTGAATACTCTTAGCCAAAGAGCTGTAATTTCCACTATGTTTTTCGTCATGGCAATGGCACACCTGATGTGTGTTAACTCTCCTCTTGTGTGCCTTCACCCA
This sequence comes from Martes martes, assembly GCF_963455335.1. Taxonomy (NCBI): domain Eukaryota; kingdom Metazoa; phylum Chordata; class Mammalia; order Carnivora; family Mustelidae; genus Martes; species Martes martes. Next base: position 136,906 of record NW_027666442.1, on the reverse strand, counting down.
AGGTCAGGTCAGGTTACCACTACATTTGTCCTAGAAAACTGAAACGACCCAGCACTGTTTTCCCTGGCATTCCACTTCCCAGAATCTTGGTCTACACTGCAACCATAGTTACCATATATTTTTAAAAATTTATATTTCATCACGTGACCCCCTTGCTTAAAGCTTAGTTATTACGTCTCATCGTTCTGGGGTGAAAAACCACAGTTCTCAGCTTCATCTTGGATTGTTTCATATTCTTCTGTCCGTGTCTCAGCCACTGTTTTAGATATTTTTTCTTATAATAGAGGTTTTTTTCCCCTCAACAGCTTAAGTTAGGGCAACTGCACATTATGAAGTGTATAATTTGATAGTTTTGACATATGTATATGCATATGAAACCTTAACTGTAATTCAGGCAGGTAATAACCCTTAAGTCTCGTGTCTCTTTGTATTCCCTCATTATGAAACTGCCGAATGGTTTTCTAAAGTAGTTGCACCATTTCCAATTCCCACTAGCAATGTGTAAGAGTTCTGATTTCTCCCTATATATTCATGAACACTTAGTATTGTCAGTTTTTTAAGTCTTAGATGTTCCGATGGGTCTGTAGTATATGTATCATTATGGTTCTAATATACATTTCCCTAATAACTTATAATGTTGAGCATATCTTCGTGGGCTTATTTGCCATCTGTATATCTTCTTTGAACTGTCCAAATCCTTTGTCATTCTAAAAATTAGGTTTTCTTGGGGCACCTGGGTGGCTCAGTGGGTTAAAGCCTCTGCCTTCGGCTCAGGTCATGATACCAGGGTCCTGGGATCGAGCCCCGATATCGGGCTCTCTGCTCAGCAGGGAACCTGCTTCCTCCTGTCTCTCTGCCTGCCTCTCTGCCTACTTTTGATCTCTGTCAAACAAATAAATAAAACCTTTTAAAAAATTAGGTTTTCTTACCTGTTGAGTTTAGAGAATTCTTTGTATATTCTAGATATAGTTCCTTTATCACCTGTATTTTTTTTTTGCAAAGATTTTCTCCCAGTCTGTGACTTTTCATTCTCTCAGCAGTATCTTTTGAAGAGCAGTTTTTCTTTTTGATGAAGTCCAGTTTATACCTTTGTTCTTTTATGGATTTTTGCTTTTGGTGTTCCTATCTGAGGAATCTTTGCCTAGCACAAGGTCAGAGGTTTTCTCTCACGCTTTCTTTTAGAAGTTTCGCAGTTGAATAACAAAGTTTTATAGTTTTAGGTCTTACATTTAGATCCGTGATCCATGAGATCCAGTTTGTGTCCTTTTTTTTTTTTTAAGATTTTATTTGTTTATTTATTTATTTGACAGAGAGGGAGAGCATGAGCAGGGGGAATGGCAGGCTGAGGGAGAGGGAGAAGCAGGCTCCCTGCTGAGCAGAGAGCTGGACACAGGACTCAGTCCCAGGACCCGAGATCATGACCTGAGCCAAAGGCAGCCACTTAACTGACTGAGCCATGCAGGCACTCCCATTTTGAGTTCTTTTTTATTTATGATACAGGGTATGGATCCAGGTTCATTCTTGAACTTGGTAAGTTTACTTATTAGTTTTAGTAGCTTTTTAAAAAATTCTGTCAGATTTTTCTACATAACCAAAATTTATCAAACTTTTTTTAACTACTATTTTACTAATTTCTTCAGGTGGAGCCAAAGGTCATCAGTTTGAGACTTTTCTTCTTTTTTAGTATATACATTCAGTGCTATAAATGTTCATGTGAGTGCTGCTACTGCAGGATTCCAGAAATTCTTAGGTGTTATATGTTCATTCCCATTCAGTTCAGAATATTTTCTAATTTCTTTTTTCCTTACTTCTTTGACCCAGGGGTTATTTAAAGATTTTATCTATTTGAGAGAGAGAGATAGAGAGTGAGAGAGAGAGAGCGAGAGCGAGCGAGTCTTAGAGCAGACTCCCCTCTAAGCAGGGAGCCCAGTGTGGGGCTTGATCCCAGGACCCTGAGATCATGACCTGAGCCGAAGGCAGACACTTAACCAACTGAGCCACCCAGGCGCTCTGACCCAGGGTTTATTTAGATGGGCGTTAATTAGTTTGCAAATATTTGAGTATTCTCCAGAGATATTTTTATTCTTGATTTCTAATTTGATTTCTTTGTGGTCACAAAACACACTCTTATGACTTCAGTTCTTTTGACTTACTCCTTTTATTAGAATTTATTTTATGACCCAGAATATAGTCTCTTTTGGTAAGTGTTCCACGGATGCTTGAGAAGAACGGTAGTGTTCAAGTCTACGATGTCCTTGCTGATTTTCTGCCTACTGAACTCTCAGACTATAATTGTGAATTTGCTTGTTTCTCTGAAGTTCTGTCAATTTTTACTTTATGTATTTTGAACCTATTAATAGATGCATAAACATTTAGGTTTATTATGCTTCCTTTAGTTGACCCTTTTATCATTATTAAATGAACTTATTTATTGCTGCTAATGTTTTTGCTTTGAAATCTGTTTTGTCTGGTATTAATGTAACCGCTCAGGCTCAGCCTTCTTTTGCCAAGTGTTAGTGTGGTCTATCATATTTCTGGCCTCTTAACACATTTGTAGTTTTTACATTTAAAGTGCATTTTTTTTATAGGTGGCAGATAGCTGGGTCTTCCTTTTTTATCCATTTTGACAGTCTGCCTTTTCATTGAGACTTTTAGACCATTTTCATTTACTGTGATTATTGATGTAGTTGATTTGAATCTGTCATCATGTTGTTTGACTTCAATTTGTCCTTTCCGATCTTCATTCCATTCTCTTCTTTTTCTGATTTCTTTTGGATTAAGCAAGTAATTTTTATGATTTAGTTTTATTTATGTGTTTATGTGTATGTATGTATTTCGCTTACTAGCTGTAACTCTTTAGTTTTGCTATTTTGGTGATTAGGGCCTAAAGTATATGACGTAAGCATCATAGTCCTCCATCTAGTAATGTTATAACACATCATATGTCGTTTAAGAAAATTATAAAGGTTTACTTTCTTTTCTTCACTCCTAGCCAGATCCTTCTGGATCTGTGGGTTTAGAGTTTTCATTAAGTTTAGAAAGGTTTTGGCCATTTTTTCTTTTCTTTTTTTAAAGATTTTATTCATTTATTTGAGAGAGAGAAGGAGAGAGAGAGAGAGAGAGAGAGAGAGAGAGAGAGTGCAAGCACAAGCCAGGGGGGAGGGGCAGAAGGAGAGGGAGAAGCAGATTCCCCTCTAATTGGGGAGTCCAACACTGGGCTTGATCCTAGGATCAAGCGGGGAGCCTGCTTCCCCCCCCTCTCTCTCTGCCTTCTTCTCTGCCTACTTGTGATCTCTCTGTGAAAGAAAGAAAGAAAGAAAGAAAGAAAGAAAGAAAGAAATCTTTAAAAAAAAGAAGTGCACATTGTGAGGGGCGCGTGGGTGGCTCAGTGGGTTAAGCCTCTGCCTTGGTCTCGGGTCATGACCTCAGGATCCTGGGATCGAGCCCCGCATCCGGCTCTCTGCTCCGCAGGGAGCCTGCTTCCTCCTCTCTCTCTCTGCCTGCCTCTCTGCCTACTTGTGATCTCTGTCTGTCAAATAAATAAAAAATCTAAAAAAAAACAAAAATAGAAATTATAGGGTTGGTTCCCTGTATGCTAAAACTGTTTTTATCAATAAGTATGACATGACCAAAGATTTTCAGTACCTAGGATTTCTGTGGCCATTCAATAGATTTTGTTCCATATACATAGTCATATTTCCATATTTAAAGCTATTGTACATTATTTCCTAGATGTGTTTTATACACCTTCTTGTATAAGTGAATGAAGAAACTTTAAGGTGGCTAAACTAGTGGATGCAGGAAATGTCGGCATACCGGTAGCCCACAAGGATACGGACAAAAATGAGTACTTTTGGTAACTGTGATCCCACAAGTGTATATCCAAGCTGATCAGTTCCTACGGTTTTGTTTGATGAAAACTCAGTTATGCATTCAGTTGGCCTATCATCAGCACTGTGTACTCCTACAGGACAGGACAAATTGAAGCAGGTCATACATACTTAGAGTCCAATGGTATAAATGATTCTGCTGTGCTGCCTTAAGGATGTGGTGTAGCATTCTACCATGGGCTTTCACGTATGTCCACTCAGAGTCACGATTTGTTCCTCTCATTAGAAATGGCCCTTCTGGCCAACCCACCTTCCTGTCTGCAGAAACAACCCCCAAACCCATTTGTCATCTGAGCCAGGCATGAGGATTCAGCTTAGTACTAAGTGCATGAGTGTTTGTGGGCTTCTCTATGTACATGGAGCTAACTAGATGACCCTTTTGCTTTTTAGATACTCCAGGAAAATATTCTCACCGGAAGGTAAAACTTACATTTCTATTTTGAGGCTTTAACTACAGATTGCATGAAATGTTCATTATGTCTTAATCATATTGTTTCAATACCCATTCAGCCTGCTGTCGAGGGGAAAGGTTTCATTTCGAATCAACCCAGAGACATGGAGGAAATTCAAGCATCCCAATCAGGTAAATTTTACAATACAAATTGAACGGTGTAAAGAAGTCCACTAAAATATTTGAAATGCTCACAGTCTTCTTATTCTGAAGTCTTTTTATTTAGTTAGTTATTTAGTTAGTTAGTTATTTAATTGTGGGGGCAAGCTTCAGTGAAGGTTCTGACATAAATAAGGTAGATGTTATTGCTGATATCTATGTTTGAACAGAAGATATTTACAAGCCTAAGAACAAGAGCTTCTGAAACAGGGAAGGTTTAGCTCAATTCTTTAAAAAGGAAGAGCCGACTGTTTGAAATGCCGGAAGGGTATCAGGGGCGCTTCCGGTACCAAAACCTGTCGGAGTCGGATACCAAAATTTCCCCCCTGTTACTGCTTTCCTCGCTGTTGGGTAGACATTAAGGACTGACGTGGTTGATGATGCAAAGCTATGTTCTAGTCAGCTATAAGAATGTGTGGCTGGATGGCATGTGAAATGGTGGTACTTCATAAATAGTATCATTGAGTGCCAAGTAAGAGTATTGGAAGGAGAAGAGAGCAGGGTCAGTTTGGGGGGAATTGAGGAAGTTTAGCCGTGCTAAAAAGTCTATTAGAAAGTTTGTGACTTTTAAGACTTTTCCAGTTTTGAAGAATTGATAGTGACGAACGTGAAGCTTGCTTCTAGAAGGTGAAGTTAAGGTGAAGGAATGTGGCAGCAGACTCAGTATGGACCAGAATTTCTCCAATGTTACTGAATCGTCGGAGACCTTGTTAAAAATGCACATTGTGGGGGCGCCTGGGTGGCTCAGTGGGTTGAAGCCTCTGCCTTCGGCTCAGGTCGTGATCCCAGGGTCCTGGGATCGAGCCCCACATCAGGCTCTCTGCTCTGCGGGGAGCCTGCTTCCCCCCCTCTCTCTCTCTGCCTTCCTCTCTGCCTACTTGTGATCTCTGTGTCAAAGAAAGAAAGAATGAAAGAAGGAAAGAAATCTTTAAAAAAAAAGAAGTGCACATTGTGAGGGGCGCATGGGTGGCTCAGTGGGTTAAGCCTCTGCCTTGGGCTCGGGTCATGACCTCAGGATCCTGGGATCGAGCCCCGCATCCGGCTCTCTGCTCCGCAGGGAGCCTGCTTCCCCCTCTCTCTCTGCCTGCCTCTCTGCCTACTTGTGATCTCTCTCTGTCAAAGAGATAAATACAATCTTTCAAAAATAATGAACATTGTGAGCGGCAGGTCTGGGATCCTGCATTCTGACCTGTCAGGTGATGCAAATGTCAATGGTGCGTTGGTCATGTGCTCCATTGCAAGGGTGGAGACTTCCACGTAGAGACACCTGGAAAGGCCACTGGATACTTCAAGACACCACAGGATCAAGGAAAACATTATTTTCTTTTTGTTTGTAAGCATGTTTTCAGCTAGACGGGAGAAAGGAGATGCAGAAAGGGAGGTTATAGATGTAAGATACTAGTGCTAACTAAAAAGGAAAGAAGTGGTGGAGATAATCCCTAATAAAAAGGGTGTAAACAAAAACAATCAAGACTATAGATCCACAAATAGGTCTTTTTTTAGGATTTTTTTTTCTTTATTTGTTTCAGGGAGCAAGATTGAGAGAGACAGAGAATGATCAGGGGGAGGGGCAAAGGCAGAGGGAGAGGTTCCTCAAACAGGCTCACTTCTGCGCCTGGAGTCTCCATGCAGGGTTCCGTCTGAAGACTCTGTCCTCATGAGCTGAGTCGAAATCAAGAGCCAGATGCTCAACCCGCCGTTCCGTCCGGGTGCTCCCAGAAATTACTTTTTGAAGGGGCGTAGCGAAGGGAACAAGGGAAAAGGGAAAGTTACGTTAGCTGAGAAGTCTTGGAGTTGAGAAGGAAACTCCAGAGAATTCACTTTAGATGGCTCGAGGGTATTTGCACTAGAACCACATATCCATCCTCCTCAGGTCTTTTGGACATCAAAGATACAGGTTACGTCGGTCTTCATTACTCAAGTGAGATACGGAAGCTATGGCTTTCTTTTTTTTTAAGATAGGTAATTTTTTGATACGAGAGCTGTTTCCAAAAACCCTTGAAAGACTGACATGATCTACCAAATCAAACTACTTTTGGAAACTATAGAAATACAGGATTGGTTCCCTAAATATTAAAATTGTTATTATCAGTAAGTGTGACACTAATTCTGAAATACATATTTTTTATTTTAATAAATAGAATTTTTTTAAAATTTTAATAAACATATAATGTATTTTTATCCCTAGGAGGTACAGGTCTGTGAATCGCTACGTTTACACATTTCACAGCAGTCATCATAGCACATACCCTCCCCAATGTCCATATCCCCCGTAGAATCTTTTTTTAAAAAGATTTTGGAGATTGTAATTTCTTTTAGGCTGTTTTTAGCATTCACTTGAGAGTGGGTGGCAGTATTATATTTAGAAGTTTGTGCTCAGCTAAGGATACTAGGTTGAGGTCTAAAGATTGCTTATTGAAAACAAAGTTTCTTAACTTTATTTTTATAGCTTTAAATTCACAAGTATTGGTCCAATTATATTCAATGTAACTAGAAAATGCAGCTTCCCAAACCAAATATTAAAATATTTCCTATATTCTCTATGACTTTATTTTAGAGTTGTCTTTCCCAGCATTAATGGGAATCATTGAGAATTTACTATATAGTATCATCTTCTCAACTATGTATGCATAGTCTATGTTCTTGTTTTATTATTTTTATTTTATTTTTTTAGAGAGCAAGAAGGTGGGGAGGGAGGGAGGTAAGGCAGAAGGAGAGGGAGGGAGAGAACCCCAAGCAGCAGGCTTCACGCTTAGCACGGGCTCTGATGTGGGGCTGGATCTCACGACCCTGAGATCATGACCTGAGATGAAATCAACAGCCAGACACTTACTTCACTGAGCCACCCAGATGCCCCTTATTATTATTATTATTATTATTATTATTTGAAGATTTTATTTATTTGAGAGAGATTGAGAGAAAATGTGGGAGGAGGGGCAGAGGGAGAAGCAGACTCCCCACTGACCTGGGAGCCCGATGGAGGACTCCATCCCAGGATCCAGTCATGACCTGAGCTGAAAGCAGCCGCTTAACTGACTGAGCCACCCAGGCGCCCCCCTTCATTAATTTTGATGAATAGGTGGAATATTGGTTTTAAGGAGTACTACACCGTTTAAAAATAACATTCTCCTGATATACTCAGTCTACTGATTAACCATATCTAATGTGTGCTCTACTTAATGTACCAGTTAACTAAGGGCCTTTCATCAGTCATATGATCAGGTCGGTACTAATAAATTGTACAGTATTTTTTTCACCCCTGTAGTTTTATGTTCTTTCTTTACTTGTAGAATTAACACTATAGTTTCAAAAGATTTTCAATTATCTCCTAGAGTAGTGAATGCAGACAATAAATTCAAAGTTACTTACCTATACAAGTGACTTGTTCCTGTTACTTCCTCATGAGCTTGGTAGATCCAAGAAGCAGGACTTTTAAAACAAAGCACCCACAGGCTTCTGTAACATAGGAAGATATGGAACAGAAAAATTATAAAATAAATACATTCAACTTAAAACAGTTCATGTAGAATAATTCCCACTTGATGCCTTTTATAAAGTAACGAGCAAAATTGGTTGCTAGGGACCCAAGATTGTGTATTTACTCATTTAATATAGATTTATTCTGTACTGGCCCTGATAATTTTATATCCTCAATATTTCTAGAACCATTCTGTCGGTTCAGGTGTGCTTCATCTTTATTTTGCATCAGTGCCTTCTCATTCATCTCCCATCTTTTATTACAATGCCCCTCAGATTCATCCCTCTCCACAGCATTTAGAGTGATGTGTCTCGAATGCAAATATGACTGTGAACCATTGTTGAAAATATGTTTGTGTCCAGGTATCTTAAAATTACATATAAGGCTTTCATAATTTTGAGTTCTGCTAAGCTCTCTAACCCTTTCTACTGTCTGCCCTTTTCTCTGGCATCTGAACTGCTTTTGGTGTCTTCCTCTTTGATTCCTGTATTTTAGACAGATATTTACCCTGTTGTGTGTTTCTCTCCCTTGTCTTACTGCGCCCTCTAACCCCTTTGACTCTGGCTGACCTCAGTGTTGCTGTCTCAGTTCAGGCATTATCTCTACAAAAACCATTCCTGACACCTTTTATCTACATGCTGCTTTAAACCTGGGTGCCTAGCACTTACTGGGAACTCAGTAAATAATTACTGAGTAGAATAAAGACTGTTTACACAGAGATGATTTAAGAGATTGTCCCATACAGGGCCCCTGGGGGGCTCAGTCGGTTGAGTGTCCAACTCTTGATTTTGGCTCAGGTCAAGCCCCAAGTGGGGTTCAGTGCTGGGCGTGGAGCCTGGTCAAAATTCTCTCTCCCTCTTCTCCTTCCCCCCGTCTCTCTCTTAAAAAAAGAGAAAGAGAGAGATTGTCCCATACAGTCTAGTAACAAAAGGAATATGTACACATAAAGAAGTAACTTACAGTTCGGGTGGTGAAGATGCACTAGAAAAATCTGTATGGTACTAACGTAGCCCCAAAGAAAGAGATCTATTTATCTAGGGAAGGGTAGCCTTAATCAAGGATGACTTTGTGTAGCAGTCTGTGTCCTAGAAGATGTGAAGAAATTTGTCAAGAAGTAGAGGAAAACATTTTAGGAATGTTTACATTCATCAGGGAAATACACCCATAGGAAGGTTGTACACTGATAAAGGCATAAAAAATACTAGTAATTTTGGAAACCATGAATAATGTTGTAGTTGAAGCTTAGGGTGACGTTTAAGAGGTACTGTAACAAGGTAAAGAATAGTCTGTTGTGATTTTATATCTTTCTGCTGCATTTTAAAAATTTGTTTCTGATTGTTTTGTTCATTGGTGTTAGGTGGGTGAATTTGTGAATGATTCTTTGAGATGTTTGTATGCCTTTAACCTAGTGACATTTAGTATTTCCCAAATGGTTTGTTGAAGTTTTTGATAATGAAAAGTATTTCTTAAAGTAAATATCCAGCTAAAGATTAAGTTTAATTTAAACTCTTAATTGATAAGATGTTGTTTTCTATTTTTATGAAGGTTATAGCTTTTATCTAACCAGTCTAATTTGTCTATTTTAATAAAATATATAGATTTTTCAGCAGAACTAGACTTAGAAATGACAACAGAAAAAGAGGAAGAAAGTCTTAATGAAAGTGAAAATAAACACCTGCAGGTATATACAAATTTAAATTTAAATTTCCAATTTTATATTGTTTTCCCTGCTTTAAGAATGTAACATAGCTCAAATGAAATTATCTTCTGAACAAAATGTATTGAAGTTGATCGATTATAATTTAGTATTTAGTTTTTTAAAATTTTACAAGTTACCATATTTAAAATATTGTTAGAATTTATAGTAGCTTGTAGTTAAACTTCATCCTTGGAATTGGACCAAAAAAATTCCTGAATATTGTTTGCTTCTTCCATTTTTGTAAGTTTTTACATGCTAAAAAGTTGACATCAAATACTGAACCATATGTTTAAGCAGTTGAAATTAAGTGCAGTATAACAATTATGACTATTGACTTAGATTCATGTAGAAGGAGTGGTTCTTAATGTGCAGTTCTCAGTGGTTCAAAACGTGCAGTTCTGTATTGTCAGTCACTAATGCCAAGATTAAAGATTTATTTTGTCTTGTGATCTCTGTGTAGTTGACTTCAGAGAGTAGGATCATAAAATGAACACAATTGCCTATTGTAGAATCAAACCTTCCAGGATGGGACCTTTGTATTTGGGTAATAAACAGGAACGTTTTCAGTTATTTCATTTCCATATAGGGAATCTGTAAATATTATTCGCATTTTTCTTATCCACTCTCAGTGGACGTTACAATAGCTGGATACAGGCAGATAATTTATAGTGATGTATAACACTATCATAGTATATAATTTGAATTAAAATTTAGGAATTTATTTTTCTTTCTGATTGATGTTTATTGATTTTGGCTCCTAATAATAAGTTTGTCTATTCTCTAGTTATTAATCTTTAAAAAAATTCTCAAATGCACTATTGGGGTCACTGTTTAAGGTATGGTAAGATAAAATGGTTTTAAGTTTATAACATTGAAAATCATCTAATTCATTTTTTGGTAGATGTGACATGTAATGAATTGTTTAGTTTAAAAAAACTGACAAAGTTAAGTTTATGGATTTGTGTTTTTCTTCTGTCTCAGGCTAGGGCAAGTTATTTTCGCTTCTTAGTTACAATCCAGTGATTTGGGAGCAGCTTAACATAGATTAAGACATTTAACAGTTAAATTTTAATTATTTTCTAATTTTTTCTTTGTCCATACTTGATTACTTAAGGATAAAGTTATTTTACAAACATGTATGCCAACAGAAAGGACATCTGAAAATGAAACACAGCAATTTAACTTTTATATCTGTCAAAAATGGCTCAAGAACCAGGAATGAATAAGGAATGTGATAGAGAGGATGATAGATTTTTATATTCAGAACATCCCTCTGTTCAAAAGTGTGAGGACATGTGGACCAAACAAGACAAATTAGAGTGGAAAAATAAGTTAAAACTCATCACCAGAGAGTTAAAGCAGAAGTTTGGTGAAATTTGTGGAAAAAAAAAAATTACTGCTTATCCTAAGGAAGATTCACTACATGGTCACTTTAAAGAAGGAGCAAACTTAATGGAAATACCTTCTAATTTGACAAATGATAGACTTGATTGTGAGAAAAAAGATGCATTTGCATCTTTGAACAGAAAGAGTCTAGACTTGAAAATGTCGTTCTTTCTCATTCATCCTCAGATCATAGTTGCCAGTCATCTTCTGATCTTTCCTTAAGTGAAAATAAATCAGACTCTGAAAATGATAACAAATCAGACTTTGAGCATATTTTTAACAAAAATGACAGTTTTGATAGTGACATAGAAAATAAAAAAGTAAGGAACCCAGGGGTTACGTTTGAAGGGAAAGAAGACCAGGAGTTTGACATGCAAATGGCAAAAAGTATAAACCAAACTAGTTATTTTAAAGATTTTATTTACTTGTCAGAGAGAGAGAGAGAGAGAGAGAGAGAGAGAGACAGCATGTGCACACAAGCAGGGGGAAGTCCTGGCAGAAGCAGCAGGCCTGAACTCTGTCCCAGGACTCTGGGATCATGACCTGAGCCCAAGGCAGATACTTAGCCAACAAGGTATCCACGTATCCCAATTCCTCTCTTTTTATTGACACAGAAATGAAGCAGAATTTATAAAAATTGCAGTTACTTGTAATGATAAGCACAAAATATTTTTATCAATTAAAATTAGGACAAACTAAGAGTCAAATGATATAATTAATGAAAAAAGTTCTGGGATGCCTGGGTGGCTCAGTTGGTTAGGAGCCTGCCTTTGGCTTGGGTCATGATCCCAGGGTCCTGGGATGGGGTCCTGCATTGGGCTCCCTGCTCAGGAGGGAGCCTGCTTCTCCCATTGCTGGCACCTCCTCCTGCTTGTGCGCTCTCTCTCTCTGATGAATAAATAAATAAATAAAATCTTTAAACATGTATAATTAATGAAAAAAGTTCATTTTAATGAATAAACTAGTAACGATTATCCTTCTTATCAAACTTCCATTAAAGATTGAAGAAACGGAGAAGCACCAAAATGATGAAATGGCAGTATTAGAAAGCGTATATGCTTCTGCTGCTGCTGGACTAATGCATCAAAGAGGGAGTGGAAAAACTGATAACAACCTATGTCCTATTATGGAAAATGAAGAATCTGATGGGTAAGCCTATAGCAATGCTTAAATAGTAGGTAATTATTATTTTCCTATAAAACAAATTCTAGTTGGAGCTAACATTCATGATTAACAAATTTTATGTTTTTTAGTAAGGCTATTTCATCTTGGGTGCTAATCAGAAAAATTTAAATAATGAGATACCATTTTTTGCTATCATAGTGATACATATTTTATTAAAAAATTAACAACCAAAGTTAGCAAATGTGAAGAAAAGGGCATTCTTATACACTGTTGTTAAATAAAATTGGTAAAGCCCTTCCGAAGGGTGATTTAGCAGTGTGTTTCAAAAATTTTATATATTCTGACCTCTTATCCCAAGAACTTCATTGCTAGGACTAGATCCTATAGGAAAACATGACTTGTGTAAACACACACACACACACACACACACATTCTAAGGACATTTATTATACATTTATATATATATATAAAATATGACATATGTTAAGGATATTTATTTTAGCATTATTTTCATATAAAAAGTTGGAGATAGTCTAAGTATCTGTCAATAGGGAAGTAAACTTTCACCCCTGTAAAACAATGTAGTACGCGACTGTTTGAAAAAATGAGTTTAGGTCTACAAGGTACTGATTGTTTAACAAAGTATATTTAAAGTTTTTGGTTTGATGTCATGTTTTATGCAAATTTTAGAATACTTTTATTTACTTATTTATTTTTCTACCCCAGCATTTCTTTTTCTTTTTCTTTTTTTTTTAATTACGCTATGGTAGTCACCATACAGTACATCATTAGTTTTTGATGTAGTGTTCTGTGATTCGTTGTTTGTGTATAACACCCAGTGCTCCATGCAATACATGCCCTACTTAATACCCATCATTGGGCTCACTCAACTCCCCCACCCCATTCCCCTTTAAAACCCTCAGTTTGATTCCCAGAGTCCATAGTGTCTCATGGTTCATCTCCCCCTCTTATTTTCCCCCCTTCATTTTTCCCTTCCTTCTAATTCCTCCATGCTATTCCTTATGTTCCACAAATAAGTGAAACCATGTCGTAATTGTCTTTCTCTGCTTGACTTATTTCCCTCAGCATAATCTCCTTCAGTTCCATCACGTTGATGCAGATGTTGGTATTCATCCTTTTTGATGGCTGAGGAATATTCCATTGTATATATGGACCGTATCTTCTTTATCCATTCATCTGTTGAAGGTTACCTCTGCTCCTTCCACAGTTTGGCTATTGTAGACATTGCTGCTATGAACATTGGGATGCATATGGCCCTTCTTTTCACTACATCTGTATCTTTGGGGTAAATACCCAGTAATGCAATTGCTGGGTCTTAGGGTAGCTCTGTTTTAATATATATATATATATACATATATATATATATGTATATATATATATATTTACATTATATATATTATATATATATTATATATATATATTTAGATTTTTATTTATTTATTTGACAGAGAGAGATCCCAAGTAGGCAGAGAGGCAGGCAGAGAGAGAGAGGAGGAAGCAGGCTCCCTGCCGAGCAGGGAGCCCGATGCAGGACTCGATCCCAGGACCCTGAGATCATGACCTGAGGCGAAGGCAGAGGACCAACCCACTGAGCCACCCAGGCGCCCTGTTTTTAACTTTTTGAGGAACCTCCACACTATTTTCCAAAGCAGCTGCACCAACTTGCATTCCCAACAGTGTAACAGGTTTCCTCTTTCTCACATTCTCTCCAACATTTGTTGTTTCCTGTCCTGTTAATTTTGGGCATTCTAACTGGTGTAAGTTGGTATCTCAATGTAGTTTTGATTTGAATTTCCCGATGGCTGATGATGATGAACATTTTTTCATGTGTCCGTTAGCCATTTGTATGTCTTCTTTGGAGAAGTGTCTGTTCATGTCTTCTGCCCATTTTTTAATATAATTTTTTATTTTTTTATTAACATATAATGTATTATTAGCCCCAGGGGTACAGGTCTGTGAATCACCAGGTTTACACACTTCATAGTACTCACTATAGCATATACCTTCCCCAATGTCCATAACCCAACCACCCTCTCCCTACCCCTCTCCCCCCAGCAACAATCACTTTGTTTTGTGAGATTAAGAGTCTCTTATGGTTTGTCTCGCTCCCGATCCCATCTTGTTTCATTTATTTCTTTCCTACCCCCCAAGTCCCCCATGTTGCCTCTCAACTTCCTCATATCAGGGAGATCATATGATTGTTGTCTTTCTCTGATTGACTTATTTCACTCAGCATAATACCCTCTAGTTCTATCCATGTCATCACAAATGGCAAGATTTCATTTCTTTTGATGGCTGCATACTATTCCATTATATATATATATATATATACACACACACACACATATATATGTATATGTATATATATGTATATATATATGTGTGTGTGTGTGTATATACCCCGCATCATCTTTATCCATTCATCTGTTGATGGACATCGAGGTTCTTTCCATTGTTTGGCTATTGTGGACATTGCTGCTATAAACATTCAGGTGCCCATGCCCCTTCGGATCACTACATATGTATCTTTAGGGTAAATACCCCATAGTGCGATTGCTGGGTCATAAGGTAGCTCTATTTTCCACTTTTTTGAGGAATCTCCATGCTGCTTTCCAGAGTGGTTGCACCAGCTTGCATTCCCACCAACAGTGTAGGAGGGTCCCCCTCTCTTCGCATCCTCGCCACGATTTGTCATTTCCTGACTTGTTAATTTTAGCCATTCTGACTGGTGTGAGGTGGTATCTCATTGTGGTTTTGATCTGTATTTCCCTGATGCTGAGTGATGTGGAGCACTTTTTCATGTGTCTGTTGTTCTGCACATTTTTTGACTTGATTATTTGTTTTTTGGGTGTGAAGTTTGGGAAGTACTTTATAGATCTTGGATACCAGCCTCTTGGATATAAAGTACTTTATAGATCTTGGATACCAGCCTTTTATCTGTAGTGTCAGTTGCGAATATGTTCTCCCATTCCGTGGGTTGTCTCTTTGTTTTGTTGACTGTTTCCTTTGCTGTGCAGAAGCTTTTTATCTTGAGGAAATCCCAAAAGTTCATTTTCACTTTTGTTTCCCTTGCCTTTGGAGACATGTCTTGAAAGAAGTTGCTGTGGCTGATGTCGAAGAGGTTACTACCTATGTGCTGCTCTAGGATTTTGATGGATTCCTGTCTCACATTGAGGTCTTTCATCCATTTAGAATTTATCTTTGTGTATGGTGTAGGAGAATGGTCGAGTTTTGTGAAAAATGGAATACTTTTAAAATCTGCTGTGTTGCAAAAGGAAGTTACCTGCTATACTGGCACTCTTATTACCAACAAAATTGCTAGTCACTAGGTTTTGGTCTTGGTTCCTAATGCATGAGTGCTCAAATGTTGGACCCTCAAATTGATCTGAGTATTACCAAGAGATTTCATATAGCAACTTGTCCCATGTTCTATACAAACATTTGATTTGATCCCTGTGCTATAAACCAAGATGTTGCTAATGCGTTGAATCTTCTTCTTAAGGTACCATGCACGCGTGCTATTATCCTTCCTTTTTTACAAAAATTAATTTATTTTATTTTTAATTTTTTAATTTATTATTATTTTTTAAATAAACATATAATGTATTTTTATCCCCAGGAGTACATGTCTGTGAATTGCCAGATTTACACACTTCACCGCACTCACCATAGCACATACCCTCCCCAATGTCCATAACCCCACCCCCCTCTCCCTCCCCCCACCCCAGCATATCATCCTTCCTTTTTAAAGAGTATCTATTTCTACATGCGCCTCACCAAAATTTTCAATAGTGACTTCATATTATAGAATTTATGAGAATTCAGTTTACAAAATAGGAATATTTTCTACATTCTAAACCCCTTGTACTTTCCTTACAGAATTTTAATATGACTAATGATTTTGGATAGTAGAATTTATCCTAGAGTTAGATGATTTTTATCAAGCATGAAATACTGCTGTTGGAACTTAGAGTTTTTCTGTGGTCTTTCTAAGCATGAGAAAAATGATAATCAGTTTATATAATATTATATATCTAGAAAATTTTTAAGGAGTCTTTTGCTTGTATAATTTCCTGAATTATTTAATGCTTTGGTTTGGCTTTTTAAAAAGATTTTATTTGTTTATATTAGAGAGAGAGTGGGGGGTGAGGTGCAGTGGTGGGGAGAGGGACAAGCGGGCTTGGCACTGAGAGCAGAGCCCTGTGCAGGGCTTGATCCCACAACCCTGAGATCATGGCCTGAACCAAAACCAAGAGTCGAAGACTTAACCGGCTAAGCCACTCAGGCGTCCCCTTGGTCAGGCACATTAAAAAAAAAATTAGTGCTACATGTATGCAATTTAAAAAATTTCAAAATATTACAAAAATACTACATCATCATTGTGTAAGGATTGAACTAAACAAGAAAATTGAGTCATCTGTGATCATTCCACTTAGCTATGAAATCCTTAAAAGAACCACGTACACTCAGTGATCCTTACTTCCCTCCCATTCGCTCTTGAATTCTCACTAGTAATTTTCACTCCCATTACTCCAAAATTGATTTTTCAAAGGTTACCACTGATTTTCATTTTAATAAGTCTAGACATAATTTCTTAGATCTCTTTTTTTTTAACCTATCAGCAATATTTGACCCATTGGAAAACTCTCTTCTCCAAAATTCTGTCTTCATGTAGCTTTCAGAATATCACTCACTCACCTGGTTTCCCCCTGCCTTTCTAGTCTGTACATCTCAGCCTGATTTGCTTCTTTCTCCTCATTCTCCTGATTCTCCTTCCAGGAATCAGTCCTTGATTTTCTTTCTCTTGACTTTTACTATCTTTTTTTTTTTTTTAATTTACTTATTTTTTAGAGAGAGAGCGAGCGAGCACAGGCAGATAGAGTGGCAGGCAGAGGCAGAGGGAGAAGCAGGCTCTCCACGGAGCAAGGAGCCCGATGTGGGACTCGATCCCAGGATGCTGGGATCATGACCCGAGCCGAAGGCAGCTGCCCAACCAACTGAGCCACCCAGGCGTCCCATTGACTTTTACTATCTTGTATATTCTAATGATCCTCAAGTTTGTATCTCCAGCCCACATCTCTCTGTGGAATTCCAGACTTACATATAAAACCACCTATTTGATATTTTGGGGGATAGTTATTGGGTATTGCAAACTTAACATGCCCAAAATTGAACTACTGATATTCTTTCTTATACCTGCCTTTCTTATCTTTCCTAATTAAGTTAATGACAATTCTAGTTGCTCTGCCAAAAAACTTGGTATCATCTTTGACTCCTGTCTTTTTCTTTTTCATACATGCCCCATCTAATCTGTCAGCCAATCTTGTCAGGTCTTCCTTCAAAATATAATCAGAAGCCAAACACATCCTCCATGACCAAGCCACTGTCATCTGTTGTCTGTATCGGTGTAATAATTAACTAATTGGTCTTCTTGTTTGTTCGTTCTTTTGCCTTTTCTTTTCCCATTAATTCTAAACACAGTGGATCTTTTAAAACATAAGTCAGAGTATGTCTTCCTCTGCTCAAACCCCAGTTGCCTCCCATTTCGCTCAGAGTATGTGCCGAAGTTCTTTCTAACACCTACAAGGCCTTGTGTGATCTATTCATCTCAGGTCTCTCCCTATTGCTTACTACCTCTCCTTGATTTGAACTCCTATTTTCTGTCCTTTTCACTCTGCTGAGGTACACTGAATGTTTCACTTTTTTTTTTTTTTCTCACTATAAACACTTTGAGCTTACCTCTCTACTTCCTGTTGACTCTGTCTGGAGTGCTTTTCCCATCAATAATACTCTTATGGCTTGCTTGCTCCTTGCTCCTTCCTTTTTTTTTTTTAATTTAATTTTTGCTTAAAAATTAATTAAATTAATTTAATTAAATTAATTAAAATTTTCGGAGTGCCTGGGTGGCTCAGTGGGTTGAGTCTCTGCCTTCAGCTCAGGTCATGATGCGGGGGTCCTGGGATCAAGCCCTGCATCGGGCTCTCTGCTTGGTGGGGGGCCTGCTCCGCCGCCCCCCACCCCCGCCCCGCCGCCTGCCTCTCTGCCTACTTGTCATCTCTCTCTCTGTCAAATAAATAAATAAAATCTTAAAAAAAATTAAGGCCTTTCTTGGTTATCCCGATTTCTTGGTTATCCTATATTTTGGGAAATATCCTGATTTCTTGGTTATCCTATAGCACATCAAAATTTGATTTCTCTGCTTTAGTTTTTCTCCTCTACTACTGGCTATTTTGCCTGTGTAGTTTATTGTTTTTTGTGTTTACTTCACTCATGAATAGGATTTTTATCTGTTCATTGCCATGTTCTCAGTGCCTAGAAAATGTTCTAGCATATATAGTTCTATTCAATAAATGTTTATTGAGTGAATGGGGTTTAACCTGCATGTATTGTTTTTAACATAATACTGATTCTCACTTAAACAAAAGGAAAGTTTGACATGGGTCCCTTCTGACAATTTAACCTGTCAGTTGTATACATTTTTTTTTTAATTTTTTGGGGGCCCAATATTGTGGTTACTTGCTACTTATTCTTTTACTGGTATTTATGTTAGCTTTAATTATAGTAAAATGGATCAAAGGAATCACAAACTTCATTTATATTTTATTAGGGAAAATGAAATATGATTGTAAATTATTATAAGATTTTAACAATTCTTGCAAAAGGATTATGAGCCCTCAATATGTAAACTAAGAAGATGAAGCTGGAATTTATTGCCTACTAGTAAGAGAGAACTATGCTGGTCAGTCTTTTCTGACAGAGAAGTCTGCTATTCTTATATAGGGTTTTGGGAAGAGTAGAGTTTAAGGTTTGGGGGGCTTTCAGAGAATTAAGTGGTTTGTCATCATCTGAAACACCATGGTAATTTGGGTGAGACTGTTGGTTGGTTGGTTGGCACTCGAGGCATGTGTATTGGAGTGATTTTGTTCCATATTGGCTTTCTTTTAGAAAGGAGGAGCTGACATTGCCTGATTGGTGAGTGAGGCCAGTAGGCATTGATCAATTACACGCATTTAAAACTGCATATGGTGGCTTCTTGTTACTATGGCTTCCTATTCCTATTTGGGTTCCCCCCACCCTAAGTTTGAGGCGACTTTAACTAGATTTTTTTCTATTTAAAAGTTGCTTCTATCAACTGTGTTCAAAATGAAAGCTATTTCATATTCTGTAATTATAGATTTATTTTTGAAATTTAGGTCGAGAGAGATTGTTCAATAATTGCTTTCAGGAAGATCCTTCTTTTTTGGATGTTAAATTTTAACTAGAATAGTTATCTGTTTAACAGTTTTAAAACAGTAATTGCTAGCTTTGTTTTTGTTCTCAGTGCTCTGAGGGGCTCATGTTCAATTCCTAAATTAATCATCTCTTGTGGGAAATTTAGTCTTTTTGTGAGTTTAGGTAGCTATATGCTAATAATATTCTCTTGCATGCATTTAGTCCATGAAAAAGTAATTATAATTTTGTATTAGTAAATCTAGCTTTTTATGTTAGGATTAAATAGTAAGGTAAAAGTATACAAAAGTTACCAAATCATTTTCTTTAAGAAAATTAAGAAGAAATTATTTGTGTGAGAGAGAGTATGAGCAGGAGGGAGGGGCAAAGGGAGAGGGCGAAGCTCAGCGGGGAGCCTGATTTGGGGTTCGATCCCAGGACCTGGAGATCATGACCTGAGCTGAAGGCAGACCTTATCTGACTGAGCCATCCAGGCACCCTCAAATAATTTTATTTTCAAACAAAATTAATCAGATTATTGCTATTTTTGACATGTGAGTATTGTTGAATTTTGTCCAGATTTTTTGAGGTATAATTGACAGATAACTGTGTAGGTGTAAGGTATACCTGTATTACTTTAATACTCTTTTATATTGTCAAATGATAATAGTGTTAATAACTCTATCACCTCGCATAATTATCATTTCTTTTTTAGCAACTCTTTTAGTAACTTTCAAATATGTAACAGTATTATTAACTGTAATCACCATTCTGTACATTAGACCCTCAGATCTTACTAATCTTGTAATGGGAAGTTTGTACCCTTTAGCCAATATCTATCCATTTCCCTCAGCCTCCTACCCCTGGCAACCACAAGTCTATAAATGTGTTTTTTTCAAGATTCCGTGTGTAAGATTATAGAGTATTTGTCTTTTTGGATGACTTCGTTCACTTAGCTTAATTCCCTCAAGGTTCATTCATGCTGTCACAGATGGCAGGGTTTCCCTCTTTTTTTTTGTGGCTAAAAATATTCCATTGTAAATATATACCACATTTTTTAAATTAAATTTTTTATTTATTTTCAGCGTAACAGTATTCATTGTTTTTTCACCACACCCAGTGCTCCATGCAATCTGTGCCCTCCCTAATACCCACCACCTGGTTCCCCCAACCTCACACCCCCCCCCGCCCGTTTAAAACCCTCAGGTTGTTTTTCAGAGTCCATAGTCTCTCATGGTTCACCTCCCCTTCCAATTTCCCTCAACTCCCTTCTCCTATATATATATACACCACATTTTTAAATCCGTGGATCCCCTGATGGGCATGTAGGTTGTTTCCATGTCTTGGCTGTTGTAAATAATGCTGCAGTAAACATAGAGGCGCAGGTACCTCTTTGAGATACTGATTCATTTCTGTCAGAATGTTCCCAGAAATAGGATTACTGGATATTCTGATAGTTCTATTTTTAGTTTCTTGAGGAACCTCCACACTGTTTTGCATAGTGGCTGTACCAGTTTACAGTCCTGTGACAGTGTGTAAGGATTCCCTTTTCTGTACATCTTTGCCAGTGGTATCTCTTCCCTTTTTGTTGTAAGCCATTTTATTAGGTGTGAGGTGATCGATATATCATTATGGTTTTGATCTGCATTTCCCTGATGAATAGTGATGTCGAGCCCATTTTTTGGTCCTGTTGGCCATTTGAATATCTTCTGAGGAGAGCTGTCTATTAAGATGCCTTGCCCAGTTTTTAATTGTATTTGGTTTTTTGCTGTTGAATTTTATGAATTTCTTATATACTTTACATATTAACCTTTTTTCAGATAGTGTGGTTTGCACATATTTTCATCCATTGTGTAGGTTGCTTTTTCATTATGTTACTTGTTTCTGCTTTGTTTTTTAGATAAATTCAACTTAGTTAACATATATTGTATTACTAGTTTCAGGGGTAGACTTTAGTGATTCATCACCTGCATGTAACACCCAGTGCTCATCACAAGTGCCCTCCCTAATGCCCACCGCACAGTTAGACCATCTTCCCGTCACCTCCCCTCCAGCAACCCTGTTTGTTTCCTCTAGTTAAGAGTCCCTTATGGTTTGCTTCCATCTCTGTTTTTATCTTATTTTTTCCTTTCCTTCCCCTATATATTCAACGTAAATGGAACTAGAGTGTTGCTCGTTTCTTTTGCCGTGCAGAAACATTGCTTGTTCCACCGATTCTGCTTTTGTTGCTTGTACTTTTGATGTCACATCCAAAATCATTGCCAACATCAATGTCAGGGAGCTTTCCCCCGTTTTCTTGTAGGAGTTTTATGGTTTAAGGTTATATATTTAAGTCTTTAATCCAGTTTGGGTTAATTTTTGTGAGTGGTGTAAGTTAGGGGTCCGGTTTCATTCTCTGCATGTGAATATCCAGTTTTCTCAGGATCATTTATTGAAGAGATTATCTTTTCTTCCTTGAGTGTGCTCAGCTCCCTTATCAAATTTTAGTTGACTATATCCATGGGTTTATTGTCCGGTTCTTGATTCTGTTTCTTTGCGTTTTGTGTTTTTTTTTTTTTTTTTTATGAATGGTCATCCTATTTTGATTATTGTACCTTTGTAACAGTTCGAAAACAGGAAGTGTGATGCTTCCAGCTTTGTTCTTTCCTGGACTGATTTGCTTATTTGGGGTGTTTTTTGTTCTATATAAATTTAAGTATTCTTTTTCCTATTTCTCTGAAAAATGTCACTGGAATTTTGACGGGGATTGCATTGAATCTACAGATGGCTTTGAGTCACGTGGATATTTAATGTTGATTTCTCTAATCCATGAATAATGAGATATCTTCCTATTTGTGTGTCTGATGTTTCTTTTATCAAAGTCTCATAGATTTTAGTGTACATATCTTTCACCTCCTTGGTTAAGTTTATTCCTAAGTATTTTGTTCTTTTTGATGCTTTTGTGAATGGTATTTTTAAATTTCCTTTTCAGATTTTTTTGGTTAATGTATAGAAATGTAACGGATTTGTATATGTGGATATTGTATCCTTCATCTTTGCTAGTTCTAACAGCTTTTTGGTGGTGTCTTCAGCATTTTCTGTATGTAAGATCATATCCTCTGCAGACAAAGACAGTTTGATTTCTTCTTTTCTGATCTGGATGCCTTTCATTTCTTTATCTAGTCTGATGTTTAATACGAGTGGTAAGGTGGGTGCCTTTGTCTTATTCTTGAACTTAGAGGAAAAACTTTCAGTGTTTTGCCACTGAGTATGATGTTAGCTGTGGGTTTTTCATATGTGGTCTTAGTTATGTTCAGGTATGATACTTTGGTACCCACTTTATTTAGAGTGTTTATCATGAAAAGATGTTGAATTTTGTCAAATGCTTTTTCTGCACATATTGAGATGATCTTGTAATTTTTTTCCCATTCTGTTAATGTGTATCAAACTTACTGATTTGATTTGATTGATTTCTATAGGATAATTTTGCTCAATAAAGTATTCTTGGTTGGCAGTTCTTTTCTCTCAGCATTTTTTTTTAAGCTTTTATTTATTTGACACAGAGAGAGGGATCACAAGTAGGCAGAATGGCAGGATGAAGAGAGGGGGAAGCAGGCTCCCTACTGAGCAGACAGCCCGATGTGGGGCTCAATCCCAGGACCCTGAGATCATGACCTGAGCTGAAGGCAGAGGCTCAGCCCATTGAGCCACTCAGGTGCCCTTCCAACTCTTTATTAAACTTCTCATTTTGTTCATCTAGTATTTTTCTCATTTTATTGAACTGTTTTTTTGTTTTGTTTTGTTTTTTAAGATTTTATTTGTTTATTTATTTATTTTAGAGAGAGCACGTGTGTGAGCCGGGCAAGTAGCAGAGGGGGAGCGACATGCAGACTCCACACTGAGCATAAGGCTGATGCTGGGCTGGATCTCATGACCTTGTGATCATGAAACAAAATCAAAGGTCAGGTGATTAACAGACTGAGCCACCCAGGCACCCCTGAATTGGCTTTTTGTGTTTTCTTGTAGCTCACTGAGTTTACTTAAAACTGCTATTTTGAATTCTTTTTTGGATAAACTACTGATCTTCATGTGTTTGAAATCAATTACTGGAAGATTATTGTGATCATTTTGTGGTATCATATTTCCTTGACTTTTTATATTCTTTGAAGTTTTACATTGCTGTCTTTGCATTTGAAGTAGTCTTTAATGACTACCTTTCCAGTGTATCCAAACCTGATTTTGTTTTGTTTTGTTTTGTTTTTGCTCTGGTGGTGTGCTGGAACTTTACTGTAGGAAATCTAGTTTTTCTAAAAAAGCTCTTTTGTCAATGGGTGATTATCTAAGTGTTTTCCAGGGGCTCCCAGATGTGGTTGAGAGGAAGGGGCTGGAGCCAGTCTATGGGCTATTGCTGGGTCCATAGCTGGGACTGTAGTGAGTGTGCCTGTTATCTGATGCATGGGTAGGCAAGAGTTTTCCTGCGTCCCTTGGTTTATGGTGCTTGGTTCCACAGCTCCTACAAAGAGGTCCACAGCTGCTTTGTCACCACAAAGACATTGTATTGTAGTTGTATATTGATCAGTCTTTGAAGCAAGGGATGTGTATTTGCTTATATATGGTTGGACTTCATAACTGTTCTGTGAACTAATAAATGAATTGAAATGGGTAGCAGAATTTTACAAAAAATTGGGTTTTTTTTAATTCTTGACCAGTGAAATTATTAGAAAACATTGGCTTTTTAAATCTTTAAAAAAAATTTTTAAAAGATTTTTTTAAATTAAATTTAATTTTTTCCCAGTGCTCCAATATTCATTGTTGATGGACCACACCCAGTGCTCCATGCAATATGTGCCCTCCTTAATACCCACCACCAGGCTCAACCAATCCCCCACCCCCACCCCTCCAAAACCCTCAGTTTGTTTCTCAGAGTCCACCACTCTCGTGGTTTGTCTTCCCCTCCGATTTCCTCCAACTCACTTTTCCTCTCCATCTCCCAATGTGCTCCATGTTATTACTTGCTCCACAAGTAAGTGAAACCATATGATAATTGACTCTCTCTGCTTGACTTATTTCACTCAGCATAATCTCCTCCAGTCCCGTCCATGTTGATACAAAAGTTGGGTATTCACCCTTTCTGATGGAGGCATAATATTCCATTGTATATATGGACCATATCTTCTTTATCCATTCGTCTATTGAAGGGCATCTTGGCTCTTTCCACAGTTTGGGGATTGTGGCCGTTGCTGCTATGAACATTGGGGTACAGATGGCCCTTCTTTTCACTACATCTGTATCGTTGGGGTAAATACCCAGTAGTGTAATTGCAGGGTCAGAGGGAAGTTCTATTTTTAATTTCTTGAGGAATCTCCACACTGTTCTCCAAAGTGGCTGCACCAACTTGCATTCCCACCAACAGTGTAAGAGAGTTCCCCTTTCTCCACATCTTCTCCAACACTTGTTGTTTACTGTCTTGTTGATTTTGGCCATTCTAACTGGTATAAGGTGGTATCTCAATGTGGTTTTGGTTTGAATCTCCCTGATGGCTACCGAAGATGAACATTTTTTCATGTGTCCATTAGCCATTTGTATGTCTTCTTTGGAGAAGTGTCTGTTCATGTCTCTGCCCATTTTTTGATGTGATTTTCTGTTTTGTGTGTGTTAAGTTTGAGGAGTTCTTTATAGATCTTGGATATCAGCCTTTTGTCTGTAGTGTCATTTGCGAATATCTTCTCCCATTCCATGGGTTGTCTCTTTGTTTTGTTGACTGTTTCCTTTGCTGTGCAGAAGCTTTTTATCTTGAGGAAGTCCCAAAAAGTTCATTTTCACTTTTGATTCCTTTGCCTTTGGAGAAATGTCTTGAAAGAAGTTGCTGTGGCCGATGTCAAAGAGGTTACTGCCTATGTTCTCCTCTAGGATTTTGATAGATTCCTGCCTCACATTGAGGTCTTTTATCCATTTCGAGTTTATCTTTGTGTATGGTATAAGAGAATGGTCAAGTATTTATTTGAGAGAGAGGGATAGAGAGTAAGAAATAGCATGAGAAGGGAGAAGACCACTGAGCCAAAGGAAGTGGCTTAACCAACTGAGCCACCCAGGCTCCCGAAAACATTAGCTTTTTAATGGATGTTTTAAATGGATTTTTTTAAAATAGTGCTCCTGCTTTGGATATAAAGGAAGTAAGGAAAGGGGATAAAGAAAAACAAACATCAAAAGAATCTGTGATTACATCAAGGTTTGAGAAAGCCCCTTCTCTAACTTCTCATCCTCTACAAATGAATGATGACAACACTTCAAGTGGAATGGATCAGGATGAAGGAAGGTAAAATCTACAAATTCTTTATTTCCTTCTGAAGGAATTTTAACAGTGATTACTTTTTATGGAAATAAAATGCTGTAGCGTAGGTACAAGTGAAGACAAGAAATACTCAAGTATATCAGACACACTGCTTCAAAGGTTAAGATGAGGACAAGTGACTTTGACAAGGAGCAGTTTCAATAGTCACCATGGAAGCTGGACTGTAATGAATAAACTTAAAGAACTCCTTAAAGAATTTTTACAGGGAAAGGTAATAGAGAAATGGATGATATGAAAAAGAATGTGGAGTTCAAAAGAATTTTCTTTATTTTTTAATTTTAAGATGGGAGCTTTTAGAATACCTTTGTATGCTCCCGGAAATGATCCAATGGAGATAGGCATGGCTATTTTATTTAATTTTTTTCACATTTCCAAATGTTAGAAAGCTTATTGATTGTATTACATTCTTTTAAAGATGATATAGTAATTGTCCTTAGTATTCCTATTCTTGTAGTTTTGTGTCAAGAAATTGTTTATTCAGAATTGGTTCCACCGTGGAGTATTCTCATATAATTGAATATGCAGATACTATCATTCATTCACTTAAAACTATACATATAATAGTAAATATACAAACCTTAGGCCATTCTGAATAGAACTAATCATTCCTTGATAATTTTTTTAGATTTTATTTATTTATTTGACAAACAGAGATCACAAGTAGGCAGAGAGGCAGGCAGAGAGAGAGACGAAGGGAAGCAGGCTCCCTGCTGAGCAGAGAGCCCGTTGTGGGGCTTGATCCTGGACCCTGGGGTCATGACCTGAGCTGAAGGCAGAGGCTTTAACCCACTGGGCCACCCAGGCGTCCCCATTCCTTGATAATTTCAGATATTCAGTGCCTTTGACAGTATCATGAATAGCTATGGTTTTATTAGGGACTTTGAATTATCTGGTTATATTTACTTAATATTTGTTTAGATTCTGGGGGAAGGGGAAAGATTTTATTTATAATTGAAAAAAAAACTATCAATCTATCATAGATTATTACTTTTGGTTTATAAAGTTCTAAATTACAAAGCTGAAGATTCCTGTACCAACAGTGTCATTGACACCTACATAGTATACTCAATAAGTGTCTGTTTGTGAATAAACAGTTGAATGAATAAATGAATGTGCATTGATCAACTTATTTAGAAGAAGCAAATCTTGAGTTGTTTGAAAGTAGATTTTCAATATTGCCTACATATGAAGTTTTTTATTTAAAAAAATGGTTAAGATTCATGAATTATTATTTACAATTATAGCTAAAAATGGAATACGCATAGATTCATTTGCTATCAGATTACTTAAAAACACTTAAATATTACTTTCACCATATACTGTAAAACACGTGTTTTGAAGGCACATTTCCTGGATTTGAATTCTGGGTCTACTCCTGACCACCTGTACCAGCTTTGGGAAGTTACTTTTTTCTGTGCCTCATTTTCTTCCTGTGTAAAATACCCAATATAATTACCTACGTTTATAAGATTGTTGTGAGGCTTAAAATACCTTTAAAACATGTGAAGTTTTCATAATAATGCATAGTATTTACACAGTAGATCCTCAAAACACTAATATCATGATTATCAAAAAAGGGTTTCTTTCATATAAGAACTTAACTTGCACTTTCCAAATAGTTTTTAGAACCAGTAAAAGCTTGTTTTTATTGAAAATGATGACAAAAAATGTGGTATGTTTCTTCATGTCAAATAATGCAAGTAACGTTATGATTTTCCTTTGCTTTTTGTCAGTGTGATCTAAATTTAATGCTTTGTTAACATTATTAATAATATAGTTTAGATATGATTTAGATATTCTTTGTATGTTAAGTATTTAATATTTGCCTGAAAAGAATTGATTTTTTTTTAGATCTGCAAAGGAAACATCTAGTGACAAGGAAAAGGTAAATATATACATATAATTTTTTTCATTTATTTTTAAATTTTTATTTTATTACGTTATTTTGATAAATAATGTTTATCAGAAATATTATTCCATGATAAAAAATTACTTTAGGAAAGGCATAGTGAAAAAAGAGAAAATCTGCCTTTGTTGTACAGACATATACGTTGAAAAAGTTGTTCAGAAACACTAGTTATTGATAAAGGTCATTTTGATAAAAATCAGTCCTTTTGAAAGTACCTTTTTTTTACTCTTGTAAAAAGATACGGGTATTTATCATCTCTCTACACTTAGTATATTTTATCAACATTTAGGGGACATTTTGAAGTAGTATTATTTATTTGTAGGTCAAAAAGCAAATTGATTCTATGGATGACTTTGATGACTTAACTCTGTCATCTGAAACAATTTCGGAGGGTTTCCACATGCCTTGCTCTAATCATATGACTTGCATGTCGCTAATTGAACAACATCGCATGGATTGTAAAGGTAAGACCCTTGTGTAAATATGAAGCCTTTGTATGTACATTACTATAGTAATATGTGCACTTCTTGTCTAGTGCTGTACCATACAACACTGATGTGTTATAGAGCTACTCATCTCAGAAATACGTTTTATATGAAAATAGAGAAATGTTGAATACTCTTAGCCAAAGAGCTGTAATTTCCACTATGTTTTTCGTCATGGCAATGGCACACCTGATGTGTGTTAACTCTCCTCTTGTGTGCCTTCACCCAAGGTCAGGTCAGGTTACCACTACATTTGTCCTAGAAAACTGAAACGACCCAGGACTGTTTTCCCTGGCATTCCACTTCCCAGAATCTTGGTCTACACTGCAACCATAGTTACCATATATTTTTAAAAATTTATATTTCATCACGTGACCCCCTTGCTTAAAGCTTAGTTATTACGTCTCATCGTTCTGGGGTGAAAAACCACAGTTCTCAGCTTCATCTTGGATTGTTTCATATTCTTCTGTCCGTGTCTCAGCCACTGTTTTAGATATTTTTTCTTATAATAGAGGTTTTTTTCCCCTCAACAGCTTAAGTTAGGGCAACTGCACATTATGAAGTGTATAATTTGATAGTTTTGACATATGTATATGCATATGAAACCTTAACTGTAATTCAGGCAGGTAATAACCCTTAAGTCTCGTGTCTCTTTGTATTCCCTCATTATGAAACTGCCGAATGGTTTTCTAAAGTAGTTGCACCATTTCCAATTCCCACTAGCAATGTGTAAGAGTTCTGATTTCTCCCTATATATTCATGAACACTTAGTATTGTCAGTTTTTTAAGTCTTAGATGTTCCGATGGGTCTGTAGTATATGTATCATTATGGTTTTAATATACATTTCCCTAATAACTTATAATGTTGAGCATATCTTCGTGGGCTTATTTGCCATCTGTATATCTTCTTTGAACTGTCCAAATCCTTTGTCATTTTAAAAATTAGGTTTTCTTGGGGCACCTGGGTGGCTCAGTGGGTTAAAGCCTCTGCCTTCGGCTCAGGTCATGATACCAGGGTCCTGGGATCGAGCCCCGATATCGGGCTCTCTGCTCAGTGGGGAACCTGCTTCCTCCTGTCTCTCTGCCTGCCTCTCTGCCTACTTTTGATCTCTGTCAAACAAATAAATAAAACCTTTTAAAAAATTAGGTTTTCTTACCTGTTGAGTTTAGAGAATTCTTTGTATATTCTAGATATAGTTCCTTTATCACCTGTATTTTTTTTTTTGCAAACATTTTCTCCCAGTCTGTGACTTTTCATTCTCTCAGCAGTATCTTTTGAAGAGCAGTTTTTCTTTTTGATGAAGTCCAGTTTATACCTTTGTTCTTTTATGGATTTTTGCTTTTGGTGTTCCTATCTGAGGAATCTTTGCCTAGCACAAGGTCAGAGGTTTTCTCTCACGCTTTCTTTTAGAAGTTTCGCAGTTGAATAACAAAGTTTTATAGTTTTAGGTCTTACATTTAGATCTGTGATCCATGAGATCCACTTTTTTTTTAAAGATTTTATTTGTTTATTTATTTATTTGACAGAGAGGGAGAGCATGAGCAGGGGGAATGGCAGGCTGAGGGAGAGGGAGAAGCAGGCTCCCTGCTGAGCAGAGAGCTGGACACAGGACTCAGTCCCAGGACCCGAGATCATGACCTGAGCCAAAGGCAGCCACTTAACTGACTGAGCCATGCAGGCACTCCCATTTTGAGTTCTTTTTTATTTAAGATACAGGGTATGGATCCAGGTTCATTCTTGAACTTGGTAAGTTTACTTATTAGTTTTAGTAGCTTTTTAAAAAATTCTGTCAGATTTTTCTATATAACCAAAGTTTATCAAACTTTTTTTAACTACTATTTTACTAATTTCTTCAGGTGGAGCCAAAGGTCATCAGTTTGAGACTTTTCTTCTTTTTTAGTATATACATTCAGTGCTATAAATGTTCATGTGAGTGCTGCTACTGCAGGATTCCAGAAATTCTTAGGTGTTATATGTTCATTCCCATTCAGTTCAGAATATTTTCTAATTTCTTTTTTCCTTACTTCTTTGACCCAGGGGTTATTTAAAGATTTTATTTATTTGAGAGAGAGAGATAGAGAGTGAGAGAGAGAGAGCGAGAGCGAGCGAGTCTTAGAGCAGACTCCCCTCTAAGCAGGGAGCCCAGTGTGGGGCTTGATCCCAGGACCCTGAGATCATGACCTGAGCCGAAGGGAGACACTTAACCAACTGAGCCACCCAGGCGCTCTGACCCAGGGTTTATTTAGATGGGCGTTAATTAGTTTGCAAATATTTGAGTATTCTCCAGAGATATTTTTATTCTTGATTTCTAATTTCATTTCTTTGTGGTCACAAAACACACTCTTATGACTTCAGTTCTTTTGACTTACTCCTTTTATTAGAATTTATTTTATGACCCAGAATATAGTCTCTTTTGGTAAGTGTTCCACGGATGCTTGAGAAGAACGGTAGTGTTCAAGTCTACGAAGTCCTTGCTGATTTTCTGCCTACTGAACTCTCAGACTATAATTGTGAATTTGCTTGTTTCTCTGAAGTTCTGTCAATTTTTACTTTATGTATTTTGAACCTATTAATAGATGCATAAACATTTAGGTTTATTATGCTTCCTTTAGTTGACCCTTTTATCATTATTAAATGAACTTATTTATTGCTGCTAATGTTTTTGCTTTGAAATCTATTTTGTCTGGTATTAATGTAACCGCTCAGGCTCAGCCTTCTTTTGCCAAGTGTTAGTGTGGTCTATCATATTTCTGGCCCCTTAACACATTTGTAGTTTTTACATTTAAAGTGCATTTTTTTTATAGGTGGCAGATAGCTGGGTCTTCCTTTTTTATCCATTTTGACAGTCTGCCTTTTCATTGAGACTTTTAGACCATTTTCATTTACTGTGATTATTGATGTAGTTGATTTGAATCTGTCATCATGTTGTTTGACTTCAATTTGTCCTTTCCGATCTTCATTCCATTCTCTTCTTTTTCTGATTTCTTTTGGATTAAGCAAGTAATTTTTATGATTTAGTTTTATTTATGTGTTTATGTGTATGTATGTATTTCGCTTACTAGCTGTAACTCTTTAGTTTTGCTATTTTGGTGATTAGGGCCTAAAGTATATGATGTAAGCATCATAGTCCTCCATCTAGTAATGTTATAACACATCATATGTCGTTTAAGAAAATTATAAAGGTTTACTTTCTTTTCTTCACTCCTAGCCAGATCCTTCTGGATCTGTGGGTTTAGAGTTTTCATTAAGTTTAGAAAGGTTTTGGCCATTTTTTCTTTTCTTTTTTTAAAGATTTTATTCATTTATTTGAGAGAGAGAAGGAGAGAGAGAGAGAGAGAGAGAGAGTGCAAGCACAAGCCAGGGGGGAGGGGCAGAATGAGAGGGAGAAGCAGATTCCCCTCTAATTGGGGAGTCCAACACTGGGCTTGATCCTAGGACCCTGAGATCGTGAGATCATGAGATCATGACCTGAGCTGAAGGCAGACGCCCACTGACGAATCCACTCAGGTGCCCCCCTCATTTTTTCTTCGAATATTTTTTTCTAGTTCCTTTCCTCTGCCTCTTTGGGAAATTGTATATTAGCTTCTCACAGTTTTCAGATGTCAAACTTCAGTCTTTTATTTTGAGCTGTCTCATATGTGTTTATTGGAAAATCCAGTGTGTTTTTCATGTGTGATATAATTTACATCTCTGTAAGTGCTATTTAGTTTTTAAAAAATAGCTTCTATGCCTCCACTTACCTTTTTATGCTTTCTTTGGAGTTCTAGCTAAGTTAGTGACAAACAGTTTGATCCTTTCCCGTCCTGCTCTTATGAATTGTTAGGTGAATCCAGAGTAGTGTTCAGCCTAGAGCTCATAATTCCCCACTGCTGAGGCACGACCTACTTACGCTATTCATTGTGCTGCGGGTTATGAGTTTTTCCAGCATGGCTAATGGGGATAGATACTGCCCCTGGTGCCGTGTGAGCACCAGGCAGGGTTTCCTCTGCTCTTTCCAGATGGATCTTTCCCCTGGTCACAGGAGATTTCCTTACGTGCATGCATTGGTTATTACTCTTCTGTTCTCCGGGGTTCGTTCTTTTTTCTGCTTTCTCCTCGCCAGTGCTTTGACCGCTGATCTCATCTGTCTTGGTTTCACCGGACTCAGTTTCATCACCTCAACTCAGGGAGTCTGGTGGAGTCTATCTCAGTTTTTTCACCTGTGTCATGGCCTGGAAATTGTGCCAAGGCAGTGAGCTCCAGTATGTGTTAGGCTAACTTCTTGTGTTTTCAGGGATCATTGTCCTTCATTGCCTGAATTCCTTTTTCTTGAAAGTGATTTTAAAGTGTATTTTACCTGTTTTTGTTTGGCTTTTTTCAGGTAGGAAGATAAATCAGTACCTGTTACTCCATCTTGGCCAGAAGCAGATTGCAATAGAACTTTGGCACATGCTGTAGACTGTCTTTAATGCTCTCCTTCCTCCTTTGCTCACGTGTTTCCTGCTCCTCCTTCATTTCTCAGAATAGTTATCTCTTCCTCAGGGAAATCTTCCCTTCCTACCGTAGATCAAGTTATGTTATGTGATCCTAGAACTCTTTTATTATAGGAACTATCTGAATTCCTAATTGTTTTCTCCTTCCCTAGACTTTAAGCTAAATACAAGCCAGAGATCTGCAGAGCTTAGTGTAATATCTTTTGCTTTTTAAAAAATTTTATTTATTTGAGAGACAGAGTGCATAAGAGGGGCAGGGGCAGGGAGAGAAGCAGACTCCCCACTGAGTAGCGAGCCCAATGGAGAGTTTGATCCCAGGACCCTGAGATCATGACCTGAGCTGAAGGCAGATGCTTAACCAACTGAGACACCCAGGCATCCCAGTAATATATTTCATATTGAAATCCTTCAATATATATTTGTTTAATGTATGAATGAATGAATGTGAAAGCATACAGTCCTTTATATGCAAAAGTACTCATATATTTTATTCTTTTTCTTTTTTAATATTTAATTAATTTATTTGAGAGTGAGCATGA
This sequence comes from Martes martes, assembly GCF_963455335.1. Lineage (NCBI taxonomy): Eukaryota > Metazoa > Chordata > Mammalia > Carnivora > Mustelidae > Martes > Martes martes. The sequence goes on along the minus strand of NW_027666442.1, from coordinate 103,751 downwards.
CTAGGGGTGTGGTAAAGAACAGAGGGGTAGGGAGGAAGGGTGGAAAGAATCTCAAGCAGACTCCATGCTGAGTGGAGCCCGATGCAGGGCTCGATCCAACGACTCTGGGATTATGTCTGACCTGAGCTGAAACCAAGTGTTAGATGCTTAACCAGCTGAGCCACCCAGGTGCCCTATATATTTTATTTGTTTTTGTTTTTTCTCTGATGTAGATCCTGTCAGTTTATTGAAAATCCAGGAGGCGGTTCTTTCATATGAAAGATTAATAGATCTTAAAAAATATCACTGTGAACAACTTAAAAGAGAAAATAAAAAAATGGAAAATAAGGCTAATGAACTACAAAAGGAGCTATTAGAAACAAAAGAAATGATATCGAAGTTAGAGCTTCAAAAAGTGGAATGGGAGCAAGAACTCTACTGTTTGAGGTATGATATCTTGGTTTTAAGGAAATACTTGAACTATTTACTTTTTTTTTTTTTTTTTTTAAGATAGGCTCCACACCCAATATATGTGGGGCTTGAACTCACAGCCATGAGATCAAGAGTCACATGCTCTACCAGTTGAGCCAGCCAGGCACCCCTAGAATTATTTACTTTTATACTACAGATGTGTAGAAGTTTTAAAATTGCTAACTTACCTTCTGGGATTTTATAGGGAAGAAAACTTCTTTAGTATTGTGAAGTATGAGATTCTTCAAAATAATACAGCAAGTTCTTAACAGCTTTTAATAATTTAATGAATATTCCAAATATAATTTTAATGACCATATAGAAATCCACCATGTGGAAACCTCATTATTTAACAAATTGAATTTTGGGTTTTTTACCCCCATTTTTCTATACTTTAATTAATGCTGTAAGCAATGTTTTTTTATATAAATCTGTTTATACATTTCTGGTTACTTGGAATAAATTCTTCAATGTACTATTGTTTACTTAAAGTATAAAAATTTTTAAAAATGTTCTTTCATCCTATTTTTAAATTGGACCCATCAACAGGGTATAAAATGGCCATTTTTCTCGAGACAGAAAACATTTTTAAAATTAGTTTTTCTAAAACTAATTTTAGTGTGACTAAAAAGTAAAATGGAAAAGGACTACTGCTATGTTTTTTCAGCATCTCTCTTATATGTTGATAAAATTAATTCAAAAGCCTATGCTGCAAGCACATATTACTCTTTATTGTTTACTTAATATAGATCCTGTGTTGTTATAAAAGGGGTTTTTAAATGATTTATTAAATGGATAGTAGGGGAAACAAATAATACATTATATGTTAATAAAAAAAAAAAACTGATAAGGGGTACCTGGATGGCTCAGTTGGTTACGTGTCTGCCTTTGACTCAGGTCATGATCCCAGGGTGCTGGGATTGAGTCCCCCATTGGGTTTCTTGCTCAGCGGGGAGCCTGCTTTTCCTTCTCCCTCTGTCTGCTACTCCACCTTTTTGTGCTCTCTCTATCAAATAAATAAATAAAATCTTTAAAAAAATGAAATGAATAATAATCAATAAGGTAAATTGAGAGTATTGCAGAAGAAGAAACATAAAAATTATAGGGCAACAAATATTCGACTCCCTAGCCTGGTCCTGGATCACAGTAATCTGCAGGTGTATGTTGTGTAAATGCATCTGCAGATACTGTCTTACACGGCTGTACCTGTGATGTTTCATGAAGTAGCAATTTACTTGTAGTGAATTATAACTTTTTTATAAACAGCAACTTCTCTTTTTTAAATAGTAACTAAATTATCTCTTCTAATGGAGGAGTAATTAGGACTATGTAGAAAAAACAATAATTTTCCATTCTTTCTTGAATAATTTCAAAATTCCTTTCCCTACAATGTCTCCCACAGTTATTACTGACTAAAACTTAGTACTAAGCAGCACAATGCTTTTTCATTGCTTCTTTTCAACTATATATATCTTTTGGAAGAGATTGAAGTGAGAAATTAAAAACATGAGCCCTAGAAAGGAAAAAAAAATTGAGAATGTAGAAATTTCATTTGGATAAAAAAACAGCATATGTGGAAGCAGATCATAACATGAGTTTTTTATTGCTTACAAAACAAATTTTAAAATAAGCACATTTATTTGCAGGTTTACTTTAAAACAAGAAACCGAGAACAGAGCAATTGCTGAAATGTTACATGAAAAGATTCGGGAGCAACTAACAAGAGAAGAAGAGCAGTATAAGAAAGAAGTTGAAATGAAACAAGAACTTGAACTTAATCTTAGAGCACTAGATATGGAATTGAGGACTGTAAGAAATAATTTCAATCAGGTAAGTCTTTGATAAAAATTTCATATTTCCATCACTATTATTTATAATACCCTTTGATTTAATGTATATTACTTAGGTATAAAGTAGATAAAAATTTAGTTTTATACTAATAGGAACTATGATATTTATAGCTAAGATCATTAATTTATTGGAATTCTTGGCTTCTCGTATAAACGCTATGTCTATTTTCTGAATGAAGGGATGGAGGGTAAATTGAGATAAATATGCATGTTGGCTTTTTTTTTTTTAAGATTTTATTTATTTTTAGAGAGAGAGCATGAGTAGGGGAATGTGTAGAGGGGGAGGGAAAGGGAGGGATAAGAATCTCAAGCAACTCTGAGTGCAGAGCCTGACTCAGGGTTGATCTTAAAACCTTGAGATCATGACCTGAGCTGAAACCAAGACTGGGACACTTAACCAACTGAGCTACCCAGGCACCCCAGTTTTGGATTTTTTATATTAAAGTACAGGCTAAATCACCTTGAGACTATGATGGAATTAGTTAAATGCTTTGTAAAGAAATTTTATTTCACATACTGTATCTACCTGTATTTTTACTCTATGACAAATATAGCTGTCATTTAAATTAAAATTTGAGTTATTCGTGTAGGATAAAAATCCTTGTATTTAAAAAGGCTACTTCTTTTGAACTTTTTTTTTTAAGTTCTCTTAAGCTTTTGACTTTTTTTTTTAATGGTGTCATCCAAAATTCTAATGAAAATATGTCTTTAGGTTGTGGAAGAACGGTATGATACTGAGAAACAACTTTGTCGAAAACAGGATGCCAGAATATTACGAGATGGAATTCTAAACAATCACCTTTGCAAACAAAAAGAGATAGAAATGGATAACAAAATGAGTTCTGGGGTATTTTCTTTAGTTATTTTGAAGTACACGTGTGTATGTATTTGTATGTATATATATTTTATTTTCTGAAATTATTGTTTTTTCTCTCTGTGTGTGTGTACATATACATATATATATATATTTCTCCATGTGTATATATATGTATACATATATATGTATATATATGTGTGTTTGTATATATATATATTTTCTCCATGTATATATGTATATATATATTTAAAAGCCAACACTCCAAGCATAGAGGATTTTTAAAGCATGCATATTTTGAAATTGAGATTCAATTAAGTGGATTAACTTGACAGTTAGCTCCAGATTTCCCAAATGAACTGAATAAAAAGTACAGTATCTCAGTACTTTTTATACATATATACATAAGTATAAGTATATATTTATAAGTATAAATATATATATATACATACATATATACTTTTATACATTTATACATTTATGCAAGCTATACATGGTAGCTTTTTATACATTTTAGGTTGGCATAATTTTATTCTTATTTATATAAATTTGAATTTTTAGTCTGAAATCATGTATTCTTATGACCTTTTAATCTTTTGAAGGCCCTTACTTTTCATTAAATCATAATTTGGGACGACTGTAATGAGCTTTAGCAAAACTATATTTGATTTAATCTTCCCACTGCTATTTATAATTTTTAAGCAATTTCACAAATAATTTGCTCATTTCAAAGCTCAATTACTATCATTTGGGCATAAGTTTGTCCAACACAAAGAGAATTGTATCTCTGTAATTTATTAATTGGGCATTGCATCTCCATTTTCAGATTAATGAGGGGTGGCAGGATTCTTGTGTAGCAGGAATGGAGGTCAGGGAGAGAGGTGAAAGCCAGTCATCTAGGGTCTTGAAGGCCATTAGAATGACTTCACTTATGTTCTGAGATAGTTATCTGTTAAAAGGATTTGAGCAGAGGATTGAACCTGTGAGGAACTCCGACATTAATTGAAGCCTCTAATAAAAAAGAGGGAAAACATTTCATACTGTAGAATTTACCAAAGTTAGTTCCACCTATATAGCCATTTCTTTCTGAGACTTCAGTAGCTTGGGAAGCTTTGGGAAAATTCATCCACAAGGAATGGATAGTGGGGCTGAATTAATTATCTAAGTACCATAATACTGACTAGGCAGGATAACATCTTTTTGTGTCTTTAACCAAATTCATTAAACAGCCATAATGTGTACATGTTAGGAAAAGGAGATGAATTGACGTTTGTAGTGAAATTTTCCAAGTACATAGGTTAAAGTTATATATTGTTAATGTAATTTAATAGTAAGATGATTTATAAAACCAGTAACAGAAATGTCTTATTAGGTAGTTGTGAGAAAACTTCAAGAAGAACTGGCCGATACCCTAAAAAAACTATCTATGTCAGAGTCTTCACTGGAGGTGACATCACGTTGTCGTATGAATTTAGAAGATGAGGTACAGGACTTAAAGAAAAAACTGGCTCAGAGTAGGAATCAGGTATGTATGAAATGTAACATGTCAAGTTAATCTGTAGTTGGTTAAATAATATGAAGTGTTTTAGGATGCTTATTTCCATGGACCACTTTCTTCTGTATTTTCGTTACAATTAATTTAGTACAATTTTAGTATCTTCACAATGTACTTATTTCTTAAACTTTGACTTTCATTCTGTTATTTCTGTTATACATTTTTTTCTTATAGTAGTTACCCTTGAAAGTTGAAATTTACACATCATTCCTCACAGAAATTGGGACTTTTTCCCTACTAAATAATTTTTTTAAAGACTTATTTATTTATTTGTGGTCCGGTGAGGGGGTTGGAAAGGCAGAGGGAGACGGAGAGAATTTCAAGCAGACCCCTGCCCAGCAAGAGCCCCATGCTGGCTTGATTCCATGACCATAAGGTCATGACCTGAGCTAAAATCCTGAGTTGGCTGCTTAACCAACTGAGCCACCCAGGTGCGCTAAACAATGTTTTTTAATGATATCTCTGTTACCATGATGAGCTAAGCCATGTAAAAGCAGAAGATAATGTTTAATAGAATGTTTCAGGAAATTATCTTATTTTTCATCTTTACTTTTTTGAATGGATACAGAATCTGTACTGATTTCAGGGTAACTTGTACAGAAAAGTGATTTCACAAACCAGTTGAACTTAGGCATTTCCTTCATTTTCTTTTCCTTTTCAATATATAATAAATGCACAGAAATATTTAGATCATGTATACTATATACACCCAAAAGAGAGAATTAAGAAAATTATCTATGTCTTGCCATTGGATTTTTTTTAAAGCTTTATTGAGATAGAATACACATTCCATACATTTCACCCATTTAATATGTGTAGTTCAATGTTTCTGAGTATATTGATAGAGTTGTGCAACCATTATTGCCATCAACTAGAACATTTTAATAACCCTGAAAAGAAACCCGTAATCCTTGCCCCCAGGCTCAGGCAACCACCAGTCTACTTCCTGCCTCTATAGAGTTGCCCATTCTGAATATTTCATATATAGGGAATCACACAATGTGTGGTCCTTTGTGACTAGCTTCCTTCGCTTAATGTTTTTGGGGTTCATCTGTGTCATAGCATATATCAGTGCTCCATTCCTTATTATCAAACAGTACTCCATTGTGGGCTAAAACCCTTGTTCATTCATCATTTGATGCACCTTTGGGTTGTTTCCACTTTTTGGCCGTTGATAATGCTGCTGTGAACGTTCATTTAGTTATTGTCTGGACATCTCATTTTATTTCCCTGCTATCACATTTTATCCTCTCAGTTAATTGGGTTGATTTCACCATCTCTCAGTATTTTTTTTAAATTAACATATAATGCATTATTTCTTTCAGGGGTACAGGTCTGTGACTCATCAGTCTTACACAACTCACAGCACTCAGCATAGCATATACCCTCCCCAATGTTCATCACCCAGGCACCCCATCCCTTGCACCTCCCTCCCCTCCAGCAACCCTGTTTGTTTCCTGAGATTAAGAGTTTGTCTCCCTCCCTGGTCCCATCTTGTTTCATTTTTTCCTTCCCTACTCCCCAAACCCCCCACATTGCCTCTCAACTTGCTCATATCAGAGAGCTCATATCATAATTGTCTTTCTCTGATTGACTTATTTCGCTCAGCATAATACCCTCCCTTTAGTTCCATCCACATCATTGCAAATGGCAAGATTTCATTTCTTTTGATGGCTGCATAGTATTCCATAGTGTATATATACCACATATTCTTTATCCATTCATCTGTTGATGGACATCTAGGTTCTTTCCATCATTTGGCTATTGTAGACATTGCTGTTATAAACCTTTGGATGCATGTGCCCCTTTGGATACCTACATTGGTATCTTTAGGGTAAATACTCAGTAGTGTGGTTGCTGGTCATAGGGTAGCTCTATTTTCAATTTCTTGAGGAACCTCCATGCTGTTTTCCAGAGTGGCTGCACCAGCTGACATTCCCACCATTCCCACCATTCCCACCAGTGTAGGGGGGTTCCCCTTTCTTCACATCCTTGCCAACACCTGATGTTTCCTGACTTGTTAATTTTAGCCATTCTGACTAGTAGGAGATGGTATCTCAGTGTAGTTTTGATTTGTATGTCCTTGATGCCAAGTGATGTTGAGCACTTTTTCATCTGTCTGTTGGCCATTTGGGTGTCTTCTTTACAGGAATGTCTGTTCATGTCCTCTGCCCGTTTCCTGATTGGATTATTTGTTCTTGGGTGTTGAGTATGATAAGTTCTTTATAGGTTTTGGATACTAGCCCTTTATCTGATATGCCATTTGCAAATATCTTCTCCCATTCTGTCAGTTGTCTTTTGGTTGTGTTGACTGTTTCCTTTGCTGTGCAAAGAGCTTTTGCTCTTCATGAAGTCCCAATAGCTCATTTTTGCCCTTGCTCCCCTTGCTTTGGGGGATGTTTCTAGGAAGAAGTTGTTGTGGCTGAGGTCAAAGAGGTTGCCGTCTGTGTTCTCCTCAAGGATTTTGATGGATTCCTTTCTCACATTGAGGTCTTTCATCCATTTGGAGTCTATTTTTGTGTGTGGTATAAGAAGATGGTCCAGTTGCATTCTTCTGCTTGGGGTTGTTCAATTTTCCCGACACTATTTGTTGAAGAGACTGTCTTTTTTCCATTGGACATTCTTTCTTGCTTTGTCGAAGATTAGTTGACCATAGACTTGAGGGTCCATTTCTGGGCTCTCTATTCTGTTTCATTGATCTATGTGTCTGTTTTTGTGCCAGTACTACACTGTCTTGATGATGACAGCTTTGTCATAGAGCTTGAAGTCTGGAATTGTGATGCCTTCGGCATCAAGCCCTGCATTAGGCTCCCTGCTCAGCAGAGGGCCTACTTCTCCCTCTTCCTTTGCAGCTCCCCCTGCTTGTGTTCTCTCTGTCTGTCAAATAAACAAATAAAATGTTAAAAATCCCACAAAAACTTAATTATGTTGAGCATCTCATCTTTTTATGTGTGTTATTATCCATTTCTATATCTTCCTTAAAGACTGAATCAATTATTTTGCCCACTTCTTTATTGGATTGTCTTTTCATTATTGTAAGAGTTATTTGCATATCCTAAATACAGATCCCTTATCAGATATAAGATTTTCAAATCTTTTCTCTTATTCAGTAGCTTGACTTTTCACTTTATTGATGGTGACGTTTGAAGCAAAGACGTTTTTAATTTTGATGAAATATACTTAATTTTTTTTGTCTTTTGGTGTCATATCTAAGAAACTGTTGCCAAATCCAGTCACAAATGATACACCTATGTTTTTTTCTAAGTTTTTTTTTTATACTTTTAGCTCTTAAGTTTTGAGTTAATTTTGTATATATGCTATGAGGTAGAGGTTTAATTTTATTACTTTGCATGGGGACATCCATTTGTCCTAGTACCATTTGTTAAAAAGACTATTCTTATTCCATTTAATTGTTTTATACCCTCGTTGTACGTCAGTTCACCGTAATGTAGCAATTTCTTTTTAGATTGTCAATTCTAATACATTGATCTATATGTCTATCCTTATGTCACTGTCCAATCAAATTTTATGAGACATCTTCCCTAGTCGTCTTACAAATTACCACTCACTTATGTAATAATAAAAAGTCACTGTAGGAGAACTTAACTTTACTCCTGTAGACATTTTTTGCTTCTTAAAAAGGAGACTTTTACCAACTTATGCCTTGCTGACTCCATGATCCAATGAGAAGTTAGGCTCAAAAAGCTAGAGTCCTGTTTCTTTTCTCCATTCATATCTTTAGTCTCTCACTCAGTGCCTCGCATATCCATTTTCATCAAATCTTGGTTGTGGGATCTGCTATCTACTATTTACTTCATTACGTTTTATGAACTTGTTATAAAGTGTAGACTCATCCATAAATTTCACCATGTAGGAAGGAAAAGATGAACTCTGGGCCTTCAGCTTTCCTGTTTTGAAATCTTGCTAATCCAGAATTGCAACTCACAATTAGATACTCTTTTGACCTGGTTCTTGTGTATAACACTGGTATTGATCCTGTTCTTGGCAGAGATTCTACATTCTCAGAAAACACAGGTGTCTTTACCTGTCTTCTTTTAGTTTAAATAGAAAGATATGTACTTTAATAGCTCAATACGTAATTAATGGAATAAATATTTATTACATTATTTCCAGAATACAGCTGTAAATTATCAGGTTTTATTTAAAGGCGTTATCAGACACAAATAGTAGATAATCAGTTTAAATTCCAAAAAAAAATTCAAAGCCTGTTTGTATGATATAGGAAAGCTTTGTGGCACAACATAAAGACGAGATGGTCTTACTTACCTCCCCACATAAAAAAGCTTCGAGTAAAATAAAGGAGAAGTTATATTCAATTTAAATAATGCCAAAGGATAGTACATTTCGTTTTCTACTGAAAAGATTAAAAATGATTCCATAATGTTCTCTTTATTTCCTCACTGATGAAAGCTGAATAAAGATTGAGTATTAGATTGGTTAAAAAATACTCAAAGATGCCTATTTCTTTTAGAATTTCAGTTAATGGAGATCAGGTAAAAGGTCAAATTTTGGTTATTAAACTATTTCTAGTTTTTCAGCTATTATACTTCAAATCATATTGTCTCTCTGCTTGCGAATTTTTCTTTTCCCCTAGCTTGTGGGGAAATTCTGGAAAGGTGTTCTGCCAGTTGTAATAATTTATAATTGAAGGGAATCTTAGAAAAATATCTTAAGAGAAAGGAAGAAGGTGGCAGAGTAAGAGGACCCTAGTTTCAACTAATCCCTGAAGAATAACAGAACAAAGTCCACTATTAGAGAGAAGAGGCCACATCAAAGAAGGTAGGAAGTACAGAGATGTGGTTTAGGAGAGAAACAGATCCTGGCGGCTGCAGAGGAGGGGAGTCATGGTCATGGAGAAGGGCAGGAGCGAGACACGGGTCTGCACAAAGAGAACGTTTCCCTGTAGCCACTGACTACACAGGAAAGTGAGAGGAGTATAATGTCATGAGTTCTTACAACTAAGGGGACTTAAAACCTGGAATTCTAAAAGTCACTGGGTTTGGCTGGGATAGAGCCTGTAGGGCACTGTGCTGCTCTTGGAGAGAAGGCAGGCAAACCACCTGGGAACATACAGCATGGAAACAGTGATCTGAACAGTGTCTGGGGCATACAGTAGGGAAATTACTCAGTCTTCTCAGAGCATTTCCCTGAGAGGCAGTGTTCACAGAGACCCCTCTCTAGGAACAAAGAAACCAGCTTGTACCATTTCCCTCCAGTGCCCCTCAGCACAAGCACAGAGCCATCTGTGGGACACAGTGCAGCTCTGACACTGGCTGCTTAATCTGCTTACACCGAGCACCATCCCCTTGCACTCCAGTGGAACTGCCCTGCTCAATCATTCTTGCCTCAGTCCCACCACAGCAGGCCTTTCCCCCAGAAAATCAGCACAAGCCCCTGCCCACACCACATCTGACCAGATTCGGGAGGGCCTCAGTTCCAGTGGAGGTGGTGACAGGTCTCATTTCACAAGCACACCAGAGCACACCTAGTTAAAAGTTGCTACCTTCAGGCCAGGTACTAAACACTGCCCACAGCAGTGAGGGAGAGCCTCTGCAGATGTCTGGCCTGAAGGACAGAGCAGCCAGAACACAACAGCAGAGTGCATGCAGCACACACTAGAGATACTCCCCTAAGCACGAGACCCTGGGCACTACATGACGTCTTTTTTCATAAGTCCATTACTTTCGGGAGCAGATGATGTAACTGGCTTTTTTAACACAGAGAAGCTGGTAGAGACTTAGATAAAATGAGAAAACAGAGGAATTTATCTCAAACAAAAGAACAGGATAAGGCCATGGGTCCAGAGATTGAAGTGAGACAGATGTAAATATCATGCCTGATGGAGGATTTAAAGCAGTGATCATAGGGATACTCACTGGACTTGAGAAAAGAACGGACAACATCAGTGAGACCCTTACAACAGAGATAAAAGAGCTAAAAAAGAATCAGAGATGAAGAGTGGAATAAATGAGATAAGAAACACACCTAATGCAATGAACAGCAGGCTGGAAAAAACAGAGGAACAAATTAACAACTTAGAAGTCAAAGTAATGGAAAGCAATGAAGCCAAAGAAGGGAGAGAAAGAAGAATTATGCAAAATGAGACCAGACCTAGGGAATTCAGTGACTCCATCAAATATAATAACATTCATGTTATAGGAGTCCCAGTAGAAGAAGAGAGGAAAAAAGGTGTAAGAAAAGTTGTTTCTAGAAATAATAGCAGAAAACTTCCCTAATCTAGGGAAGGCAAAAGACATCAAGATCCAGGAGACACAGAAAACTATCAAAATCAACAATAGTAGGCCAACACCAAGACCTATTGTAATTGAATTTGCAAAATATACTGATCAAGAAAACATCTTAAAAACAGGAAAGCAAGTCAGTAACTTCCAGGGGAAACCCCTTAAGGCTAGCAGGAACTTTTTCAGCAGAAACTTTGCAAGCCAGAAGGGAGTGGTATTATCTATTCAACGTGGTGAATGAGAAAAATCTGTAGCCAAGAATACTCTATCCATCAAGCCTATTACTCAGCATAGGAGAGATAGAGTTTCCCAGATTAAAAACTAAATGAGTTTGTGACTACTAAACTAGCCCCACAGGAAATATTAAAGGGGACCCTTTGAGTGGAAAGAAGAGACCAAATGTGACAGTATAAGGGCAGGAAGCACAAAAGTAGCAAAAATGAACATTTATATAAAAAATAAGTTAAGGAACTCAGGAAAAAAGGATATAAAATATAATACCTTACCTAAAGCATGAGGAGAAGAGAAAAGAAAGGGCTCAAACTTAAAGACCAGCAGCTTAATATAGACTGCTATATGCAGAAGAGGTTATATACAAATTATATATCAAAAACCACTAATAGTGGTGCCTGGGTGGCTTAGTTGGTTAAGCATCTGACTTGATCTCAGCTCAGGTCATAATCTCAGGGTTGTGAGATTGAGCCCTGCACTGCACTCTATTCCAGCCATGGAGTCTGCTTAAGATTCCTTTCCCTCTCCCCACTCCACTCATGCCATCTCTAAAAAGAAAACAAAACCACTGATAAACACTCAAAGAGGAGAAAGAAATCCAAATATATCACTAAAGAAAACCAGTAAAACATCGAAGACACAAAAAATGGTCAGAGAAAATCTCTAGAAACAACCACAAAGCAAGTAGTAAAATGAGAAATACATATCTATCAATAATTACTTTGGATATAAATGGGGTAAGTGCTCTAATCAAAAGACATAGGATGTCAGAGTGGATTAAAAAAAAAGAAGAAGAAGAAGGAAAAACAAGACCCATGTATAAGCCGCTTGCAAGAGTTTTCTTTTTGTCATAAGGACACCTGCAGATTGGAAGTCAGGGGATGGAAAAAACATGTATCTTGCAAGTGAATATCAAAAGAAAGCCAGAATAGTAATACTTATGTTGGACAAAATAGAGTCTGAAAGAACGACTATAGTAAGAGACAAGAGCACTATATCATAATAAAGAGGACAGTCTGACAGGAAGAAGAACTATCTATTGTAAATATTTATGCACCCAACATGGGATCACCCAAGTACATAAAACAATTAATGACTAAAATAAAAGGACTAATTGATAATAATACAATAATACTAGGGCCCTTTAATTTTATTATATATGTTTTAAATGAAATTCATTGCTTTTATTCCTAATTGCAAAAGTATCCATGAAGACAATGTACAATTTGGATATTTTAGGAAGGAATAGAAATAATCAATAGTTTATTCTTCTAATCCAAGAGCATGGAATGGTCTTCCATCTTCTTGTGTCTTCTTCAGTTTCTTTAATGAGTGTTCTGTAGTTCCTCCAGTACAGATCCTTTACCTCTTTGGTTGGGTTTATTCCCAGGTATCTTATTGTTCTTGGTGCTATAATAAATGGAATCGATTCTCTAATTTCCCTTTCTGTATTTTCATTGTTAATGTATAAGAAAGCCATTGATTTCTGTACATTGACTTTGTATCCTGCCACGTTACTGAATTGCTGTATGAGTTCTAGTAGTTTGGGGGTGGAGTCTTTTGGGTTTTCCATATAAAGAATCATGTCATCTGTGAAGAGAGGGAGTTTGACTTTTTCCTTGCCAATTCGGATACCTTTTATTTCTCTTTGTTGTCTGATTGCTGTTGCTAGGACTTCTAATACTATGTTGAACAAGAGTGGTGAGAGTGGGCATCCTTGTCGTGTTCCTGATCTCAACGGGAAGGCTGCAAGCTTTTTCCCATTGAGGATGATATTTGCTGTGGGTCTTTCATAGATAGATTTTATGAAGAAGAATAAACATTGTTAAAATGTCTATACTGCCTAGAACAGTCTATACTTTTAATGCCGTTCCGATCAAAATTCCACCGGTATTTTTCAAAGAGCTGGAGCAAATAATCCTAAAATTTGTGTGGAATCAGAAGAGACCCCGAATCGCTAAGGAAATGTTGAAAAACAAAAATAAAACTGGCGGCATCACGTTACCTGATTTCAAGCTTTACTATAAAGCTGTGATCACCAAGACAGCACGGTACTGGCATAAAAACAGACATATAGACCAGTGGAACCGAGTAGAGAGCCCAGATATGGACCCTCAAGTCTATGGTCAAATAATCTTTGACAAAACAGGAAAAAATATCCAGTGGAGAAAAGATAGTCTCTTCAATAAATGGTGCTGGGAAAACTGGACAGCTATATGTAGAAGAATGAAACTCGGCTATTCTCTTACACCGTACACAAAGATAAACTCGAAATGGATAAAAGACCTCAACGTAAGACAGGAATCCATCAGAATCCTTGAGGAGAACATAGGCAGTAACCTCTTTGATATCAGCCACAGCAACTTCTTTCAAGATATGTCTCCAAAGGTGAAGGAAACAAAAACAAAACTGAACTTTGGGGACTTCATCAAGATCAAAAGCTTCTGCACAGCAAAGGAAACAGTCAACAAAACAAAGAGGCAACCCGCGGAATGGGAGAAGATATTTGCAAATGACGGTACAGACAAAAGGTTGATATCCAGGATCTATAAAGAACTCCTCAAACTGAACACACACAAAACAGACAATCATATCAAAAAATGGGCAGAAGACATGAACAGACACTTCTCTAATGAAGACATACAAATGGCTATCAGACACATGAAAAAATGTTCATCATCACTAGCCATCAGGGAGATCCAATTTAAAACCACATTGAGATACCACCTTACACCAGTTAGAATGGCCAAAATTAGCAAGACAGGAAACAACATGTGTTGGAGAGGATGTGGAGAAAGGGGAACCCTGTTACACTGTTGGTGGGAATGCAAATTGGTGCAGCCACTTTGGAGAATAGTGTGGAGATTCCTCAAGAAATTAAAAATAGAGCTTCCCTCTGACCCTGCAATTGCACTACTGGGTATTTACCCCAAAGATACAGATGTAGTGAAAAGAAGGGCCATCTGTACCCCAATGTTTATAGCAGCAATGGCCACGGTCGCCAAACTGTGGAAAGAACCAAGATGCCCTTCAACGGATGAATGGATAACGAAGATGTGGTCCATATACACTATGGAGTATTATGCCTCCATTAGAAAGGATGAATACCCAACTTTTGTAGCAACATGGATGGGACTGGAAGAGATTATGCTGAGTGAAATAAGTCAAGCAGAGAGAGTCAAGTATCATATGGTTTCACTTATTTGTGGAGCATAACAAATAACATGGAGGAAAAGGGGAGATGGAGAGGAGAAGGGAGTTGAGGGAAATTGGAAGGGGAGGTGAACTATGAGAGACTATGGACTCTGAAAAACAACCTGAGGGTTTTGAAGGGGCGGGGGGTGGGAGGTTGGGGGAACCAGGTGGTGGATATTAAGGAGGGCACGGATTGCATGGAGCACTGGGTGTGGTGAAAAAACAATGAATACAGTTACGCTGAAAAGAAATAAAAAATAAAAAAAAAATAAAATGTGTAAAAAAAAGAAATAAAAAAGGAAGCAAGAAAAAAAAATCAATAGCTAGGCACTTTAACACACCACTTACATCAGTGGACAGATCAGAAAGTTAACAAGGAAACAGTGGCTTTATATGATGCACTGGACTAGGTGGACTAAGGAGATATATTCAAAATATTCCCTCCTTAAACAACAGAATACACATTCTGGAACATTCTGTAGAATAGATCACATATTAGGCCACAAAACAAGTCTTTCTTTTTAAATTTAATTTTATTTTTTTTCAGTGTTCCCAAATTCATTGTTTATGCACCACACCCAGTGCTCCATGTAATACGTGCCCTCCATAATACCCACAAAACCGGTCTTAATAAATACAAGAAGATTGAAGTCATACCATGAACCTTTTCTGATCATAATACTATTAAATTAGAAGTCAGCCACAGGAAACAATGTGAAAGACCACAAATACATGTTGGTTAAGTAACATTCTACTAAACAATGAATGGAGCAACAAGGAAATAAAAGAATAAATTTTAAAAAAATACATGGAAGCAAATGAAAATGAAAACACAATTGCCCAAACTTTTGAGATTCAGTAAATATGGTTCTAAGAGGGAAGTATATAGCAATACAGGCCTACCTCAAGAAATCAGAAAAATCTACAACAACCTAACCTTCACCTAAAGAAGCTAGAAAAAGAATAACAAATGAAGCCTAAAGTCAGCAGAAGGAAGGAGATAATAAAAATTAGAGCAGTAGTAGTAGTAGGTGGCTCAGTTGGTTAAGCAGCAGACTCTTGATTTCAGCTCAGGTCATGATCTCAGAGTCCTGGGATTGAGCCCTGCTTCTGGCTCTGTGCTCAGTGGGGAGTCTACTTGAGGGTTCTCTCACTCCCTCTCCATTTGATCCTCTCCCCACTTTCTCTCTCTCTCAAATAAATTTTTTTTAAAAAATTAGAGCAGAAGTAAACACTATAGAAACTTAAAAAAGACAAAAATAGGAGAGATCAATGAAACCAGGAGCTGGATTTTTTAAAAAAATTAATAAAACCAATAAGGCTTTAGCCAGAGTTATCAGAAAGAAGAGAAGAAGGACCCAAATAATATCACAGATGAGAGAGGAGAAATAACAACCAACACCACAGAAATGCAGATAATTATGAAAGAATATTATGAACAACTATATGCCAACAATTTGGACAATGTAGAAGAAATGGATAAATTCCTAGAAACATATAAATGACCAGCACTGAAACAAGAATAGAAAATTTGAACAGACTGAAAACCAGCGAAGAAATTGAATCATTAATCTAAAAACTATGAACAAACACAAGTCCGGGACCAGAGGCAAATTCTACCAAGCATTTAAAGGAAGAGTTAGTACCCATTCTCAAACTATTCCAAAAAACAGAAAAGGAAGGAAAAACTCCAAATTCATTCTATGAGGCCAGTATTACGCTGATACCAAAATGAGACAAAGACACCACAAAAAGAACTCTAAGCCAGTATCTTTGGTGAACATGGATGCAAAAATCCTCAACAAAATACTCGCAAACTGAATCCAACAGTACATTAAAAAAAAATCATCACCATGATCAAATGGGATTTATTCCTAGGTTATGGGGGTGTTTTAATATCAGCAAATCAATCATTGTGATACACCAAATTAATAAAAGGAGAAGAATCATCTGATCATTTCAAAAGATGTAGAAAAAGCATTTGAGGGGCACCTGGGTGGCTCAGTGGGTTAAATCCTCTGCCTTTGGCTCAGGTCATGATTCCGGTGTCCTGGGATCTAGCCCCGCATCGGGCTCCGTGCTCGGAGGGGGGCCTGCTTCCCCCTCTCTCTCTCTGCCTGCCTCTCTGCCTACTTGTGATCTCTGTCCGTCAAATAAATAAATAAAATGTTTTAAAAAAAACATTTGACAAAGTGCAACATCCATTCATGATAAAAAAGTACAACATCCATTCATGATAAAAACCCTCAACAAAGTAGGTTTAGAAGGAACATACTTCAACATAATAAAGGTCATATATAAAAAATGCACAGGTAATGACATTCTAAATGGGGGAAAACAGAAAGAAAAACTTCTTAGATCTTGCTTCTAGTTATGGGCTTCTTCTCATTAGCACTGTTTGTCATTATTAAATTAATCTTAGGGGCACCTGGGTGGCTCAGATGGTTTGTCTGCCTTTAGCTCAGGTCATGATCTCCAGGCCCTGGGATTGAGTCCCATGTTAGGCTCCCAGCTCAGCAGGGAGTCTGCTTCTCCCTCTCCCTCTGCCTCTCCTCCTGCTTGTGCTCTGTCTCTCCGTATCTCTCCCAAATGAATAAATTTAAAAAATTTTAAAACAATTAATCTTAACATTTACTACTTCCCACTTTAATGGAGACCAATTTCTACTATATAAATTATGTATTTTATTAACTCTTTTTGTCATACATTTTTCTGTCTTTGTTTTTTCTTAACAAACTCCCCAAAGTGTAGTGGCTTACATAAATAACATTTATTTTGTTCACAAATCTACTGTTAGGAAAAGTGTGGCCAGGACAGCTTGTTCTCTTCCCCTAGCTTCAGGTGGGGCAGCTGAAAGTCTTGGGGCTGGAACTGTTTGAAGATTTGTTCACTCACATCTGGTGGTGTTGATGCTGGCTATTGCCTAGGGCTATAGTTGGGGCAGGCAGCCAAAACACTGACACTGGCACACTAGCCTCTTTGTGGCCTGAACTTTCTTACAAGATGGGGGGCTCAATTCCAAGGAAGCTGCCTGAGCTGCAGAGCAAGGCAGAAGCTCTGTTGTCTTTTGTAATCTAGCCTTGGAATACACAGAGCATCACATTCACCATATTCTGTTAGGAGAAAGTCACGAAGGTAGGCCCATGGTCTTTTTTTTAATGGAATGAATATTTAAAAACCTATGGACACATTTAAAAAGCAGCATGATTTACCCGCCGGCCACAATTTTTTTGTATTCCTCCCACATGAAAAATACACTCACCTTCCCCCCATACCTCCCACAAATCTCAGTTCTCCTGGCATTGGGTTTAGGCTTGAGTCCAAGATCTTACCATCTTAATCAGGTACAGCAGGGATAAGGTACCTGAAGTATAGTCCCTTGAGTGCAAGTCCTCTCCATCTGAGCACTTGGGAATTAAGGAAGACAGTTCTCTACCACTCCAAATGGAACACTCTGGTAACCTGCTCAGGACTCTCCCATTGAAAGAAGATGGGAGGCACACCAGTCCACAGCAGTTTTGAAATACACCCTGAAGCATGCTGTCAGTTCTTCAGTTAGGACTTAGTCCTAACCATGGGAATGCTTCTCCATGGCTGTTTGCTTTACTCTTGGAGCTCTTGGTTCTGTCCTTTTCATAAGGAATGACCTGTGTTTGTAGCTTCTTTCTCAGCTTGCTTCCTCCTGGTGGGACTTCTAAGACTCAAAGGCCTATTTTTAGTTTGTACTATCTTGGTCTCTTTTAGTCCAAGCTCGCAAACAGTGTTTTTGCTACTGTAATTATCTTAGTATTTTGAATTTTCCGTGAATATGATTGGATTTCATGCCATTAGAAAAGCCATTCTCCCGGGTCTTTTTGAGATAAGCTTTTCACCTCAGGTTTCCTGTGCAGCTCTCATTTGACAATGTGTTTCAAATTCTCCTACTCTTAAGATCCTTAAAGAAATTTGAGGCACACCTTAAATCCTTCTCAAGTCTTAATAAAGGGTTTATAGTTTTGGCTTCATCCATAGGCCATGTCTTCCTGGATTTGCTTTTAACCCAGAAGGCATTTCTTTCTTTTAGCGTTATTTGACAATACAGCATGTGGAGAGGCTGTAAATGAGGAACAGATAGATGAACCCAGTAAGTCCTGGTTCCTTCATATTGAATAGTCTTTCTTTAGCTTATCTCTCCTATCAGTTTTACTTTCAAGTGGTTTGTGGCACAAGTTCCTTTTCCCTCTAGTGTCCTTTTCTTCCCTTGTCTAGAAGCCTTTGCTGTAAGCCTCTTCAGGGGCCATCAGGTTTCCACTAACAGTCTCTTGGAAGCCCTTTTGGTTTTCATTCTTACTCTTCTCCACTTCGCACTCTTACTCTTCTTTCAGGTTCCACCCACCTCCTGGTTCGAAGAAGGTTTAGTTTTAGTTTTTTGGTTTTTTTTTTTTTTTTAATGGCAGCACCCCATTTTAATATCAGTATCTGTGCCAGTTATTTATTGCTGTATAATAAACCATCTCAAAACCTAGTGGCTCAAAACAGCATTTATCTTGTTCACAAATCTTTGGACAAGGCTGAGGAAGGCCAACTCATTTCTTCTTCATTTGGCCTCACCTGGGGTGACTGGAAGCTGGGAACTAGAATCATCTAAAACCTTGTTCCTGCACATGTTTGGCTGTTGAGGCTGGCTTTTGGCTAGGTTGTTAGCTAGGGCAGTCTCAGCTGGAATATTTGCATGAAGACTCACTAGGTAGCCTGGGCTTTCCCACAACAGCTGGATTCTAAGGGTGAGGTTTCCTAGAAGAAGAAAGTCAGATGGAAGCTATATCACATTTTCTAACCTAGCCTTAAAAATCACACAGCAGTTCTGCCATATTCTGTTCACTAGGAACCAGTTACTAAGGCTAGCGCATATTAAGGGGAGGGATTGTCATGGGAGAAGTGTCAATTTATAAAACCACCACATCCACTCACCTTGTCTTTCCAATCATATCTAAAGGAAAGGAGTTCTTCCCAACTGGAAGAAAGTTTTTTGGTTGAAACTGAAACTCCAGCAAGTTTTTTGGCTGTTTTCATTGCTTAGTATATTCTCTTATTTTGTGGGAAGTAACAAAGGACTATAACACTGTCAAGTTAAGGAATTTTTTTTTTTTTGGTCGAAAAATATATGGATCATCTCACTAAATTTTTTTCCCCACTAATTTTTTTTACTGAGAGATGTGCTTTCTTAACCTTGTGAATCATTTCTCCTCAGAATGCAATTCAAATTAGCATAAAACATTTGTAATTCAGAAAAAGGCTGATGGCATTAGAATCAGTATTTATAGATTCATTAATTAGAGTCTTATTTTCAAAGTCTTATTTTGGTAAGCATTTATTGGCTCAGACCTACATAAGTCTATATGGTATTCCTAAAACTTCTTTAAAAATTATGGAGTATGAGGGCACCTGGGTGGCTCAGTTAAGTGCCTTTGGCTTGGGTCGTGATCCTGGGATGCTGGCATTGAGCCCCATGCTGGGCTTCCTGATCAGTGGGGAGTCTGTTTCTCCCTCTCCCTGCTCTTATGCTCTCGCTCTCTTGCTCTCTCTCCCTCTCAAATAAATAAATAAAATCCTTAAAAAAAATTGTGGAGTGTTAAGGTGAGGGAAGGGTTCAGACACTTTCTACTAAGACATGACTTACAGTTATTTTATGGAGGAAAAAATCTGAAACAATCATAGAAAAATAAAAATATAAGAATCAAATACAAATGTGTGGCAAAGAGGATGACAGCAGAGATTGATTTTAGCAACTCCTAGTGGTTTTAATTTTGTTCTTGATTTTCTGAGTTATTTGAGGTTCCACATTCCAAGACTGTACAATATAGATAACATTTTGTTGAAAATGAACTTATTTTAAAATTTGAGCACCTGGCTGGAGCAGCAGTAACATATGTGACTCTTGATCTTGGGGTTGTGAGTTCAAGCCCCATGTTTGGTGCAGAGATTTAAAATCTTTAAAAAAAAATTTGGCGCCTTAGTTTTGCATTAGACTCGTTTCACTCTACATCTAAACTGTATTATTTTATTAATGCAGGTTGATGATCTTACAGCAAAACTGGAAACTATGTCTTCAAAAAACCAGGTTCTTACTCAGAAATTATCATCTATGAAAGAAATACAGATGAAATGTGAAAACCTAGAGAAGAATAAAAAGAAGTTGGAACAACAAGTAGTAAACCTCAGAAGTTGGGTGGAAGTCAACGTGGTAGAATACAGTAAAATAGAACGATATAAACAGGAGCTTGAAGAAAGGACAAGATTGACCCTAGCAGAAAAATTAAAAGAAGTCAATCTATTTTTAGAGGTTAATTTATTTGTCTATAAAATGCTTTAATTCATTTCACTGCAAATTACATTTTAGTTATATCCAGTGTAGAGTTTTCCTCTACTTCCTTTAGAGCAATTTGGTAAATTAATGGAAGCATTTGTTCCTTCCCTTTCAAAATTTCAGTTTTCATCATTATTCACACTAAATTGATCTTTCAGAATGATTCACAGTAGAAAGTTATTTTATTTTTTAAGACCAGTTAGTATAAAATAAGGCTATTGAGAGGAAAAGAAAAAATTGTGCTTTAAAAATTTTTACCATGGAGTACATGGGTGGCTCATTCGGTTGCTTGTTTGGGCTCCATTCTGGGCATGTCTGCATAAAAGAAATGGTACCGTACTTGGATTATTCTTTTTTTATATTAAGTATCTAATTTATTTATTTGGAAAGCACGAGTGGGGGATGGACAGGTAGAGAGAAAATTCCAGGCATACTTCATGCTGAGTACGACACAGGGCTTTATCCCAGGACCCTGATATCACTATCTGAGCAGAAACCAAGAGTCAGGCACTCAGATGACTGAGTCAGCCGGGCACCCCATGTACCTCAATTATTCTTAAGTTGTATTGTTCACATTTTAAAAATTTAAATGATTTTATTATTCTTTGAATTATCAGATTGCATGAGTTCTCATGTAAGAATGAACATTATTCACATTTAATTCAGCTTCACATTAATGATAAATATTTTACATTTCAGCTTTTTTTTTCACTTTAAAAATTGCTCTCTGAATCATTGACACAAAACTAAAAGAAAGAAATCTACTGTAATAACCCAGATTGTAACAATTTTAAAACTATGCTTTTAATTTGCTTTAGTCACAAGTAGCATTTCACGAAAGCAGAGCACAGTTAAGAGAACATAATAATGCTTCAGTAAGAAGTCAAATGGAACTCAGAATTAAAGAGCTGGAATCTGAATTATCCAAAATGAAAACTTGTCAAGATGTTACTAAAACAGAATCGGGCATATACGAGCACCTCTACCTAGAAGAAGTAAAACATCGAATGTCATTGACAAATGAACTGAACAAGTAAGTTAAAACAATCATGGAAAGTAGAGTTAGCTTATGAATTTGCCTCTAAACCATAATTTTTTTGGAGCCACGTTCATGAGAACAGTAGTAAGTGAAAGCCAACTAGATACTATAATTTTGAAAAATGATGTTTGTAAATGAACTTACTGTTGAAATGTTAGTCCAAGACAGTTTGCATTTCTCTTATTTTTGGTTTTAAATGATTTTATTTTTTTCCCTTGAGTATTTTCAGTTAATCTGATCTTCTAGTCTTTAAACTAATTGTTTGGAGGTTTATAATTTAGACAGCATATTATTATAAAGTTGTCAGAATTACCCTAAATAGAAATGAGTTTATTAATATTTATTTATTAATGTTAGTTTATTTTTGGAAGAGTGCATCTTTAACCCAAAAAGTCCAGACGGAAAGGGCAGATTCCACCTCCAGTACCCTGGTATCTGTGTTATAACCTAATTGCCTCTGGAGCTGTTTCAGTTCTTTCTGATCACAACTCTGCCATCTACTTCTCCCCTAGCAGTTGTTCATCTAAATTATTCCTCAGTGCCAAATGCCCAATTTCTCTGAGGTAATGTGTGAAGTGTGCAAGAGTGGTGAAAGCCAATGCTTGAAAAATGTCTTTGAGGGATGTTTTTTTATTTTTATTTTCCTTTAGAGATTTTACATATTTATTTGACAGAGAGAGCAAGTGAGCACAAGCAGAGGGGAGCAGCAGGCAGAGGGTGAGGGAGAAGCAGGCTTCCCGCTGAGCAGGGAGCCCAGTGTGGGGCTCAATTCCAGGACTCTGGGGTCCTGACCTGAGCTGAAGGCAGATGGTTAACTGACTGAGCCACCCAGACCCCCCAGGATGGTTTATTTTTGCAGCTCTAAACTGGTTTACTAAATATAAGTATGTGTCATGGCATCCCCAAGAATCTTTGAAGTACAACCATTCCAGAAGGCAGCGGGTATTACCTGTTAAGCCATGGACATCACTGATAGCCATTTCTCTCCCTCCTTAATTTGAATTACTTGTTAGTTAGGAACCCTAGAAATATATGTACTTCTTGAGAACAGTTTTAAACCTATAATTATACATAGTAGGTCTGCTCTGTCACATTTACCATGTTAAAACACTATTTAATGGCACATTCTGTTTACTATTATGGAAACTTAAAAAAACGCAAGTAACTTAGGACTGATTGGGGAGAAATGAAATACTAAGCACTGTGTTTTGTAATCTGAACAGGACTAGTGAGAGGCTGGCAGAGACCAGTACCAAACTTCTGGTGGAGAAGCAGCAGAAGCAAACTTTGCTTGACACTATTAATATGAGGCCAGCCCTAGATCTGCCTTATGGTAGAAATGTTAATAATAACAGTTCACTATTCAATAGAAATGTTGCTCTAAGAGGAGACGTGGTGATTCATACTTCAAACTCACGGCGTTCAAGTAATGACATCGAGACTTTCTTGACCAAGGTTAGTTATATTATCTTTCCTTTTTTTCCTTGGGTTTCAGATTTCTGATATAATTTTGTTTTTAATTTGGTAAAATTCTGAGTTGTTTAGCTAACCAATACATACTAAGTAAAAGTCATAATTATTTGTGCTAATAAAGAAATGAGACAGGGGCACCTGGGTGGCTCAGTGGGTTAAAGCCTCTGCCTTCAGCTCAGGTCATGATCCCAGAGTCCTGGGATCGAGCCCCACATCGGGCTCTCTGCTCAGCAGGGAGCCTGCTTCCTCCTCTCTCTCTGCCTGCCTCTCTGCTTACTTGTGATCTCCCTCTCTCTCAAATAAATAAATAAAATCTTAAAAAAAAAAAAAGAAAAAGAAATTAGACAGAAATTTTGATTTTTTTTCTTAGTTCCTGGAGCTCTTACTTTCAAGAGTTACCTATTATTACCTTTATTCGATAAATGTAACTAAACTGACATATTTTATTATTTTTTCAAGATTTTATTTATTTTAGAGAGAGAGTGTACAAGAGGGGGAAAGAGTGTGAGACTCTGAAGCAGACTTCCTGCTGAGTGTGGAACCCTACATGGGGCCCAGTCTCACACCCCTAAGATCAGAACCTGAGCCGAAAACAAGAGTCAGACACTTGACTGAGTTACCCAGGTACCCCAAAATGGACACATTTTAAATTTCTTGAAAACCAACATCTAAATTCAATTTTAGAAAGTAAATATTATTGCTCACTAATTAAATCTATACTTAGATGTTTTGACTAATTTCCTGGTTGGCAATGGTTCATAACAATTTTAAAGATCGATATTACCCATTTTTCCCACCCCTATGTATAAATGAACAACAAGAATCCAAACACTTAATCACATATGGATATTTATTATTTAAAAGAATCCATGATAAGTCCTTTTTATGATTTAAATAAACTTGTAATGCTAAAGAGATTAATTTTTCTTTTTAAGTTGTAATTGTTGTCATTTTCTCACCTGAGAGTACATCCTTAATTGTTATCTTACTTGGAGCATTTTTTAAAACTTATAACACTTCTATTTCAATTTTTACAAAATGTCTTGCTGAGCAATTGTAGAGCATTTTCTAAATCGCTAAATCAAGCAAATATAGGATTCTTTTTTTTTAGAGAGAGAGAGAGGGTGAGAGAGAGTGTGTGCAAGCTGGCGGTGGGGGGTGAGGTGCAGAGGGTAAGCAGGCTCCATACTCAGTACAGAGCCTGATGCAGGGCTCAGTCTCAACAATTCTGAGATCATGACCTCAACCAAAGTCAAGATCAGATCCTTAACTGACTGAGCCACCCAGGTGCCCCACAATTGGAATTTTTCAAATGAAGTTCACGTATATCTACCATGCCATCACTTGAATGATTGATGACTAAGATGGTCTTTAAGTAGCAGCTGGTTTCCATTGTGTATCATTGTTATTAAAATATCCATTTCAATCAATGTACATAGGTTTATGGTTTTGAAAGTATATTCATGGTTTTACTAAGGTAGACAAAGGTAGCATAGGCTCATGGTAAATGAGGCCTCAATCTTGTTCTTTTATTTGGTTTCCTTATTGTCTTGCTCTCTTCCCTTCTAATTTGAGGACTTTCTTTAGTGTTATGCTTGGTTGCCTTTCTTTTTCTTTTTTGTATATTATAGATTTTTGTGATCACAATGAAGTTCATATATAACATCCCATGCATATAGAAGTCTATTTTAAGTTGATGGTTACTTAAGTTTAAACACATTTTAAAAACACCACATTTTTCCACCCACCTTGTTTTATGTATTTGATGTCTTAGTTTACATCTTTCTATTTTGTGTATCCCTGAACTAATTACTGTAGATATAATTGTTGTTACTACTTTTGTCTTTTAACATTCATACTGGCTTTATAAAAGTGCTTGATCTATTACTTTTATTGTATGTTTGCTTTTACCAATAAAACTCTTTCTTTCATAATTTTCTTATTTCTAGTTATGGCCTTTTCTTTCTTTCTTCTTTCTTTCTTTCTATCTATTTTGGAGAGCAAGTGAGAGAGAACACAGATGGGAGGGGAGGGCCACAGAGAGAGGGAGAAGCAGACTCCCTGAGCATGGGGCCTGGTGTGGGGCTTGATCCTAGGAGGTCCCTTAATTAACCTGTCCTCATTTAAAAAATTCATTTATCTTTTTGTTTTTTGTCTTGGATGATTTCTGCTACCCTGTCGATCACTGATCTGTTCGTCTGCAGCTTTTAATCTGCTGTTGAGTCCCTCTCGTGTATTTCTCATTTTAGTTATTGTATTTTTCAGCTCTGATTCGTTCTTCTTTATATTTTCTCTTTGTTGAAGTTCTCACTGAATCCATGCATTCTTCTCCCAAGTTTGCTGAGCGTTTTTATGACCATTACTTTGAACTCTTTATCAGATAGATCACTTATCTCTGTTTCATTTAGTTATTGTTCTGAAGTGTCGTATTGTTCTTTCATTTGGAACATATTCCTCTATCTCCTCATTTTGTCTGACTTTCTGAGTTTATTTCTGCAATTGTTCTTTTCAACTTTTTCCCTCTTTAAAGTATGTTGCTTTGAACAATGAATGTTAGGTATCAAGTCAAGGAAGAAGAAACCCTTTCTAAGTATTGTCTGATCATTTTTCTTGTTGGAACTGTGGTGGAGTAGGTGGCAGATGACATTGCTCTTCTTTTTCTGAGTTGAGGACACAGGAGTCAGGCAGTTGGAGATAAGCCTAGTGACTTTAATACATACTAGCAAATTGGAGGATGTGGCTTAGGTATGTAGCCACAGCAAACTTCCTAATGCTTTATTCCAAATTAGGCACTTCCACACACAGTTGTAAATGGAAGGAAGAGGTGTTTGATGCCCAACCCACAAAGATGAAAGCAGACCTCAATTCATGTTACTATGGCAGGCATAGCTTTTCAGAGAAGAGATCTGGAAGCACATAGGCACTGCTGAGTGCCTTCTCCCAAATTCACCCACTAGGTAAATCTCCTTTCCTGTCACGAAGAAGGTAGAGAAGTGTTCTCACATGGAAATGAAGATTTACCTGTAATTTCTGAGTGAATTTAATTTATAATTAAAGTTAATCGTGTCTATTGTACATATGAACTAATGGAGAGGCTAGATGGCAAAGAGAAATCTGTTCAGTGTTTTAAATTTTGCTATAAATAACTCACAACATAGGTAACTCATTTGTTGATTGATTTTGATAAACCAAGTTTTATTTGAAGGAAATGAAGAATTCTTTCAAGGAAGAATTTCCTCAGGTTCAGGTTCTTTGGTTCAACTAACGATTTTCTCCTTCAAGTTCCCTGTCCCTTCAAGTTAAAAAAAATTGTGCTTATAAATTGAGTATATTGACTGTTACTAATAGGAGTTAAGATAAGTTCTCTTCCTTTATTTTTGTTCATGACTATAAAAATTTATAGTTTAGTTAGAAAGCTGTTTTCTGCCTAATGCCTTAACTTTATTGAGCCACATGACAAAGTTTTATGTATTCATTTTCTCTGAGTTCTAGTTAAAAATGCATGTATTTTTCCTGAATATGAGGAAGTAACTGGCATAAAACTCTAGGCTCAGTAAGACCTAAAACACATTCCTGGCCTGCAACTAGGTGGTTTTTTGACCTCAGGCAAACTACAATCTCTCAGAGGCCTTTTTGTCTCTTATGTAAAATTAGGGACTTTGACTAAGTTAGTGACTTTTATACCTCTGGGGAAATATTTTTTTTCCAAAGAATAGAAATTAACTTTTTTTTTTTTTAAATTAAACTGTATTATATAAGACAGAGACAAGTAGAGCTGTTTAGCTAAAAGAGAGATGAGACTACACCTGTAGACTTCCTTGTCCCTCAATCCTGCTGTGTCCCAGTGGAACCTTAGATTTCTATGAGCCATAGTTTGAAAACTAACAGTTATGAGAAAATCCTTCTAGTTAATAATTCTTTGAATTAAAATTTGCTGATACCTTGCACATTGCTTTTCTGTGTATAATTTTCTTACCCTCCTAATTTTTTGATAAATGGAAAAGTATAAATAAAATTGCAAATGCCTTCTCCTTATTAGTGGACGTCAAGCTATTTCTACCATCTAAACACAGTTCTCGCCTAGAAATAAAGGTCACAGAAGTAAATATTTAGGAAAAGTTTTGGGGAAAAGATAGTAACATTACATTGGTAATTCCTTAAGTCATGTCATATAAAAAAGTGTTTTATATTTTACATAGTATTTATTAATGGTATTATAAAATTGCTTCAACAAAAGTTTCTCCCATCAAGTGGTATTGAGTCATTAGTTTTACAAGGCTGCCTAGTAATGTTGTCAGATTATTAATTTTATAAGGCCTGAATATAATGTTATTGTCAAAAAGTGTTATGATCCCTCAAAAAATTAAAAATAGAAATGCAGTACCATGTGCCATTCAGTAATTACACTACTGGGTATTTATCCAAAGAAAATGAAAACACTAATTTGAAAAGTTATATGCACCCCTATGTTTTTTGAAACATTGTTTACAATAACCAAAGTATGGAAGCAACCTCAGTGTCCATCAATAGATGAATAGATAACGAAGATGTGTGATACATATACAATGAAATATTTATTCAGCTATAAAAAAGAATGGGATCTTGCCATTTGTGACAACATTGATAGACCTAGTATTATGCTAAGTGAAATAACTCAGAGAAAGTCATATACCATATGATTTCACTTCTGCATGGAATCTAAAAAACTAAACTACTAATAGCCTACTGTTAATAGTTCATTAACACAGGTTTTGTACATTACATGTTTACATACTATATTCTCACAATAAAGCTAGAGAAAAAAATGTTAATGAGAAAAACATAAGAGAAAATACACTAAAGTACGGTATCAAAAAAAGTGCATGTGTAAGTAGAGTAGACCTGCATCATTCAAACCCACGTTGGTCAAGGGTCAGCTGTATATTACAAATATTCCCATCTAGAATTTTCTTACTTAGACCTTTCTCATGAAAGGTATCCTCTCACTGAATGCCCAAAATGGGGTCTAATGTAGGGTACTGAGGGTTGCCTGGGTGGCTTAGTTGGTTAAGTGACTGCCTTCAGCTTAGCTCATGATTCCTGGGTCCTGGGATAGAGCCCCACTTCAGGCTGTCTGCTAAGTGGGGAGTCTGCTACTTCCTCCGTCTCTGCCTCTTCCCCCACCCATGCTCTCTATTTCTCATTCTGTCTCAAATAAATAAGTCAATAAAATTGCTGGAATAAACGTTGCGGTTCAGGTGCCCCTTTGGATCAATATATTTTTATCTTTGGGGTAAATCCATAGTAGTGCAATTGCCGGGTCGTTGGGTAGCTCTATTTTCAGCTCTTTGAGGAACCACCCTACTGTTTTCCAGAGTGGCTGCACCAGCTTACATTCCCACCAACAGTGTAAGAGGGTTCTGCTTTCTCTGCATGCCTGACAACATCTGTTGTTTCCTGACTGGTTCATTTTAGCCATTCTGACAGGTGTGAGGTGATATCTCATTGTGCTTTTGTATTTATTTCCCTGATGCCAAGTGATGTTGAGCATTTTTTTCACGTCTGTTGCCCATTTGTGTGTCTTTTTTGGAGAAATGTCTGTTCATTTCTTCTACCCATTTCTTGACTGGATTGTTTGTTCTTTGGGCATTGAGTTTGATAAGTTCTTTATAGATTTTGGATACTAGCCCCTTATCTGATATGTCAATTGCAAATACCATTTTCCATTCTGTAGGTCATCTTTTAGTGTTGTCAGTTGCTTTCGTTGCTATGCAAAACCTCTTTATCTTGATGAAGTCTTTATTTCCCTTGCCTTTGGAGACGTGTCTAGCAAGAAGTTGTTTTGGCCAAAGTCAGAGAGAATACAACCTGTGTTCTGTTCTAGGATTTTGATGGGTTCCTGTCTCACATGTAGGTTTTATATCCATTTTGAATCTTATTTTTGTGTGCGGTGTAAGAAGATGGTCCAGTTTAATTCTTCTTGCTTGTGGCTGTCCAGTTTTCCCAACACCATTTATTGGAATGACTATCTTTTGTTCCATTGGACATTCTTTCCTGCTTTGTCCCAGATTAGTTGACCATAGCGTTGAGGGTCCATTTCTGGGCTCTCTATTCTGTTCCATGGATCTCTGTGTGTGTTTTTGTGCCAATACCATACTGTCTTGATGATGAGAGCTTTGTCATAGATCTTGAAGTCCGGAATTGTGATGCCACCAGCTTTGGTTTTCTTTTTCAACATTCCTTTGGCTATTTGAGGTCTTTCCTGGTTCCATACAAATCTTAGGATTATTTGTACCAGCTCTGAAAAAATGTTGATGGTATTTTGATAGGGATTGTGTTGAATGTATAGATTGCTCTGGGAAGCATAGACATTTTAACTGTATTTGTTCTTCCAATCCATGAGCATGGAAGGTTTTTCCCTTTCTTTGGGTCTTCCTCAGTTTCTCTCATAAGTGTTCTATAGTTTTCAGAGTGCTGATCCCTTGCCTCTTTGGTTGGGTTTATTCCTAGGTATCTTAATGGTTTTTGATGCAATTGTAAATGGGTTTGACTCCTTAATTTCTCTTTCTTCTATCTCATTGTTGGTGTATACAGATGCAACTGATTTCTGTGCATTGGTTTTATATCCTGCCACTTTGCTGAATTCCTGTAGGACTTCTAACAATTTTAGGGTGGAGTCTTTTGGGTTTTCCACGTAGAGTATCACATCATCTGCAAAGAGTGAGAGTTTGACTTCTTGCTAATTTAGATGCCTTTATATCTTTTTGTTGTCTGATTGCTGAGGCTAGGACTTCTAGTACTATGTTGAGCAACAGTGGTGGGAGTAGCTATCCCTGCCGTGTTCCTGACCCAGGGGGTAAAGCTTTCAGTTTTTCCCCATTGAAAATGATACTCACTGTGGGCTTTTATGATATTGAGGTATGTTCCCTCTATCCCTCCACCATGGAGAGTGTTAATCAAGAAGGGATGTTGTACTTTGTCAGATGGTTTTTCTGCATCTATTGAGAGTATCATATGGTTCTTGTCCTTTCTTTTATTAACGTATTGTGTCACACTGATTGATTTGCAGATGTTAAACCTCCCTTGCAGACCAGGAATAAATCCCACGTGGTCATGGTGAATAATCCTTTTAATGTACTGTTGGATCCTGTTGGCTAGTGTCTTGGTGAGAATTTTTGCATCTGTAGTCATCAGCAGTATTGGTCTGTAATTCTCCTTTTTGTGGAGTCTTTGTCTGGTTTTGGGATCAAGGTAATGCTGGCCTCATAGAGAGAGTTTGGAAGTTTTCCGTCCATTTTTATTTTTGGAGACAGCTTCAGAAGAATAGATGTTAATTCCTTTTTTCAATGTTTGGTCGAACTCTCCAGGGAAGCCATCTGGCCCTGGAGTTTTCTTTGTTGGGAGATTTTTGATGACTGCTTCAGTTTCCTTGCTGGTTATGGGTCTGTTCAAGTTTTTCTGTTACCATTTCTTCCAGGTTGCCTAATTTGTTGGCAAATAGCTGTTCATTATACATTCTTAAAATTGTTTGTGTTTCCTTGGTGTTGGTTGTGATCTCTCTTCTTTCATTCATGATTTTATTAATTTGGGTCCTTTCTCTTTTCTTTTTGCAAAGTCTGGCCGGGGGTTTATCGATCCTATTCCTTCTTTCAAAGAGCCAGCTCCTAGTTTTGTTGCTGTGTTCTACTGTACTTTCGGTTTCTATTTCATTGATTTCTGCTCTGGTCATTATTAATTCTCTTCTCCTGCTGGATTTAGGCTTTCTTTGCTGTTGTTTCTCCAGGTCCTTTAGGGGGAAGGTTAGGTGGTGTATTTAGGACCTTTCTTGTTTCTTGAGAAAGGCTTGTATTGCTCTATACTTCCCTCTTCGGGACTGCCTTGGCTGCATCCCAAAGATTTTGAAGGGTTGTGTTTTCATTTTCCTTTGTTTCCATGAATTCTTTTACTTGCTTGTTAATTTCCTGGTTGGCCCATTCATTCTTTAGTCGGATGCTCTTTAGCCTCCGTGTATTTGAGTTCTTCCCAAATTTCCTCTTGTGATCGAGTTCAAGTTTGAAGGGACTGTGGTCTGGAAATACGGAGGGAATGATCCCAAACTTTTGGTACCGGTTGAGACCTGATTTGTGACCCAGTATGTGATCTCTTCTGGAGAAAGTTCCATGTGCCCTGGAGAAGAATATGTATTCTGCGGCTTTGGGATAGAGTGCTCTGAATACATCTGTGAAGTCCATCTGGTCCAGTGTGTCATTCAAAGCCCTTGTGTCCTTGTTGATCTTCTGCTTAGATGACCTGTCCATTGCAGTGAGTGAAGTGTAAAAGTCCCCTACTATTTATTGTATCATGCTCGATGTGTTTCATTAATTTTGTTATTAGTTGGCTTATGTAATTGGCTGCTCCCATGTTAGAGGCATAAACCTTGACAATTGTTAGATCTTCTTTTTGGAGAGACCCTTTAATTATGACAGTGTCTTTCCAAATCTCTTACGATGGCCTTTGGCTCAAAATCTAATTTGTCTGATAGAAGGATTGCCACCCTGGTTTTCTTTTGATGTCCATTAGCATGGTAAATGGTTTTTCCACCCCCTCACTTTCAATCTGGAGGTGTCCTTGGGTCTAAAACGAGTCTCTTGCAGATAGCATATTGATGGGTCTTGCTTTTTTATCCAATGATACCCTATGTCTTTTGCTTGGGGAATGTGGCCCATTGACTTTCAGGGTAACTATCGAAAGATATGAATCGAGTGCCATTGTATTACCTGTAATGTCATTGTTTCTGTATATTGTCTCGGTTCCTTTCTAGTCTATCTCACTTTGGGGCTCTCTCTTTGCTTAAAGGATCCCCTTTAGTATTTCTTGCAGGGCTGGTTTGGTGGTCACAATTTTTTTAGTTTCTGTTTGTCCTGGAAATTCTTTATCTCCCCTTCTATTTTGAATGACAGCCTTGCTGAATAAAGTATTCCTGGCTGCATATTGTTCTGGTTTAGCACCCTGACTGTACCATGCCAGTCCTTTATGGCATGTCCTGAGCTGCTTTCTGGATTTTTCTCTTTGTCTCTGAAATTTGCAAGCTTCACTACTATATGTCGAGGTGTTGGCCTATTCTTATTGACGTTGAAGGGGGTTCTCTCTGCCTCTTGGATTTGAATGCCTTTTTCCTTCCCCGGATTACAGAGGTTCTCTGCTATAATTTCTCAGATATACCTTCTGCCACACCTCCTTTCCTCCTCTTCTGGGATTCCAGTTATTCTAATATTATTTTGCTTTATGGTATCACTTATGTCTTGAATTCTCCCCTCGTGATCCAATAATTGTTTATCTCTCTTTTTTCTCAACTTCTTTATTCTCCATCATTCTGTCTTCTATGTCACTACTTCTCCTTTCTGTGTCATTTATCCTAGCAGTTAGAGCCTCCAATTTCTAAAATTTGAAATAGTTAATATTTATTAGTTAATTACAGCTCAGTAAGTCTGTAAAAGATAAGTAGTGTTTTATTTCACCATTACCCATTATGTACGTGATGAAATTTTTAAAATTTCTATTCAATTAGCTGATACATGATATATCAGTTTCAGATATAGTGTTCAGTTAACCATCAGTTGTATATAATACCCAGTGCTCTACACATCACGTGCCCTCCTTCATGCCCATCACCCAATTACCCCACCCCATCCCACCTCCTCTTCAGCAAACATCTGTTTTTTTCCTATAGTTAAGAGTCTCTCGTGATTTGTCTCCCTCTTTGATTTCTTCTATTTAATGTTCCCTCCCTTCCCTTATGATTCTATGCACTGTTTCTTACATTCCCCATATGTATGAAACAATATGATAATTGTCTTTCTATGATTGACTTATTTATCTCAGTATAGTGCCCTCCGTTTCCATCCACATCAGTGTAAATGGTAAGAGTTCATCCTTTTTGATGGCTTCATAATATTCTATTGTATTTATATATACACCACATCTTCTTTATCCATTCATCTGTTGATGGACATTTGGGCTCTTTCCACAGTTTGGCTATTGTGGAGATTGCTTCTATAAACATTGGTGTCCAGGTGCCCCTTCAGATCAGTATGTTTGCATCTTTGGGGTAAATACCTTGCAGTAGAATTCCTAGGTCATATTTTTAACTTCTTGAGGAACTTCCAAATTGTTTCCGGAGGTAGAGCCTCCATTTTTTTTTTTTATTGCATCTCCTTAATAACCTTTTGATTTCAACTTGGTAATATTTTTGTTCTTCTATTTCTGCGGAAAGGGATTCTCCAGTGTCTTTTGTGCTTTGTTCAAGCCCAGCTAGTATTTTTATAGTTGTTATTCCAAACTCTAATTATGCCATCTTACTTATATCCATACTGATTAGGTCCCTGCCAGTCAGTAGTACCTCCTGTTCTCTTATTTCAGGTGAGTTTTTCCATCTAGTCATTCTGTCTAGAGAAGAATAGAAAATGAGAGAACAAAATACTAAAATAACAAAAACAACCCCAGAGAAATATAATCTTAAACCAATGAGAAGAGACCAGAAACCAAAATAAATAAATAAGTAAAAGAAAAATGTAAAAAGAGAGAGAATATAATCGGACAGGTGTTGAGAACAGAGCAATACACTAGATTCTGGGTATATTTTGGTCTGTTTGCTGGAGGGAACTACATCCCAAAATTGTAAAGAAAGAAGAAAATAACGTTAAACACTATGAAAGGATAGAATGTAACTATAAAAATTGAAATTAAAAAAGTTTAAAAAACCTGAGATGATAAAATGAGAAATTGGTTGAAATGGAAAAAGAAAAAGAAAATTAAACTTGAAAGGTTAAGGAGCCATGAGTCCTATATAGTATTTTCCCCCAGCACTAGAGTTTTTCAGTTCTCTGTGATTGGTTAAACTTGATTCTAGGGGGAAGTTGCTGCTGATTTTCTGGAGGAGGGGCCTGTTGAGCTTGAGCTGATTCTCAGAGGTATTTGCCCTGGTGGTATTGCACTGCCCTTGCGAGGGGGCCAGGCTAAGTAAGGGCTTCCAGATCCCTCTTTGTGGCTTTTGCAGTGCTTGAGAGGATTAGAATGAAAATGTGAGCCTCCCAGTGTCCAGCCCAGAGCTGAAAGCGGGCACCCTCCACTCTTCAGTGTGCCCTCACAGCAAAGCTGTCAATCACTCTTGTCTCCCTGGTTTCTGTATGCACTCTGTATACGCCCAGCCTTTGAGCATTTTTATTTCAGCCATGCAACCCCCTTTGGAGTTTCCAAACTTTGCAGTCTCCTGTGGCATGCATTCATGCCGCTCCTCCAGGGGGAGGGAGGGAGGTTTTGCCCTGGATTTTCTGTGTGTTGGGCCCCTGCTCTAAGAGCCGTTACCCAATGGGATGGGGTTTGTGGTTAATGGCAACACTGAGCTGAAAGCCCCCTCCTCTGCTCTTTGATTGCAGCTGGCTTCCCTGCTGAAACACCTGGGAACTCTCCCATACTCAGGCACCCCATTCTTTCTGTGACCTCGGGGATCCTGAGATCTGGCAGTTCTACCTAGGATTCCGACCTACTTCTCCACCTGAGTGCTTTTCAAGCAGGGATGTCCCTCACCAGATTGGACTTATAAAAGTTCCAGTTTGCACGCCACTGCTATATCACTTTCTGATAAGCGGTTTATGCCCCCCACCCCACCAAGAGTTTATCTTCCCATATATCATCTTGGATTCATTTCTCCACGCCACACCTCCTACCTTGCAGGACGTGGTCACTTTTCTATTTGTAGAATTATAACAGTTCTTTTCTTAGATCTCAGGTTGAGTTCACAGGTGTTCAGAATGATTTGAAACCTCTAGCTGAATTCCAGGGACTGGACAAAACTATGGTCCCCTATGGCTCTGCCATATTCCTCTTCTTCCAGAAATTTTGTATATTTAATAGACCAATATTAATTGTACTTTTTATCAGATTTATCTAAATAGCATTACATGTATTTCTTCTGTTACCTAAGATTAAAATAAGTAGGGATTTATTTTATTTATGTGATTATCTTTCTATTTAAGCAATCCCTAACTTAGTTTTATTCTCTAATAGTGGTTTTATATGAAATTTTTAAAATTAATTTCTTTTCAGTGTAACAGAATTCATTGTTTATGCACCACACCCAGTGCTCCATGCAATTTGTGCCCTCCATAATACCCACCACCTGGGTCCCCCAACCTCCCACCCCCCGCCCCTTCAAAACCATCGGATTGTTTTTCAGAGTCTGTAGTCTCTCATGGTTCATCTCCACTTCCAATTTCCCTCAACTCCCTTCTTCTCTTGAGAGTCAATTATCATATGGTTTCACTTATTTGTGGAGCACAACAACATGGAGGACATAATAGTGTTATTTTAAGTTCACACTTCATAAGCTATATATAATTCCTACAATAATGTCTTGTTTAACTTGAACATTATAAATAATATTTTACTTATTTCAGATGCAGCAGGAGTTGGAAAAAAATATAGCTAGAGGAGTAAAGGAAGGTATGCTGCCAAATTTCTGAATTAAGATGGTCATTGATTTCTGAAATAGACTATGAATGGTAAATGGCATTGCTTTCCATCGTTTGGATAATAGGTACTATGTAAAAATTTTTAATATATATCTAATAAAAATGTAAAACATAAACATAATGAGAAATATACTTATTCCTCATTTAGTCATTGTGTTTCAGACTTTAAAAAAAAATCTCCAAATGCCTATTTATCTGTTATTTCAAGCTGTAATCTTCCTTCACTTCTGCCATCCCTCTGGAACTGTCAACCTGAATATGTGGGCTTTCTCAAATCCTTGTTTCTGCTAATGATATGCCCCCCCCCCCAAAAAAAAAACAGTCTTGTCTTAGGTAATACTTAGTTAAGCAATTATAGTTCAAATAGCTGTCACTTGACAGGTGACATTTAAATCTTCAGTCATTGATTTTCTCATTGATTTACCTTTTGCCCTTGGGTAAAATTCCAAGCTCCGTACATGGAATAAAAACACCCAAATCAGTTTGGTTCTAGCCAGATTTTTCAAACTTTCTCTATCACTAACATTTACCCTACTCTGCTGCTTTGCTCTCGCACCTCTTCAGCGTCGACTACTTGCAATTCCACAAGTGTTGTTCCTCACTCTCTGTGTATGTTCTTTGTATATGCGTCTTCCCTCTACCTGGCACACTTCTTCCCTGTCCTTCAGGTATCAACTTACATATACCCTCCACCAAAAAGCAGACAATATTGATAGAAAACTAGGATTTTCCTTCTGTGTGTTCTTATGTTCAACTCTGAAAGTTGCCTGTTTGATTTTTCAGTCTGTCGTATATGATTGTTCACGGGTGGGCTCTGTTATCATCTTGTAATGAGGAAAACAGAAGCTCTGATATTTATCCACAATAGCAATTACCTCAGTGGGCAACCACGAGCAAAATACATTTAAAAGTAATCTTGTATTTTATATTGTAGTTGTATTAGATATTTTTCATTCTTCATAACACTCATAAGGCTTCAACTTTGTTTTTTTACTAACTTTTAGTTAAGAATGAAGTATTGTAGATAAAGACTAATTTTTTTCCTTTTCAGCTTATGCTGAATTTGAATCACACTCATCTATTGGGGCCACCTCTTTAGAATCTACTTTTGAAAGACATACAAGTTATGATGATGTACTGGAATCATACAGAGATTACTCACAGTTTCTGAAGAAAAAGTATAGCATCTGAAAGATAAATTGCAAAAAATTATTTACTGGATGTTTATATAACATTTTAATTGTTTCCTATTAAATGGATGATATGTAAAAATCTTCATTAAAGGAACATCTTTTTGGATCATGTGTGTAATGAAAGTTTATATAATATTTTAAGCTATGTTTCTTGGCAGCTAATTAACTTTTAAGCAGATTTTTTATGTGGAAATCAGCATTATGGGTTTTACATGCTCCAGGCTGCCCAAATACCAGCTTTCTAAACAGCACCCAACCAACCCAAGTTTTCATGAATACTTCAGTCATGTTAATTGATAACTTTTTGGTATTTCCCAATTTTTATTACTACATATGAACCTAGAGATTTAGACAGACATTATTTTGATATATTGCTGCTACGTTTATTGTCAATGTTTGCATGTATTCTAATTTTTATAGTGCCATAAAACCTATGTATGATTTTAGTTTTAAATACTGATTCTGGGGCACCTGGGTGGCTCAGTGGGTTGGGCCTCTGCCTTCAGCTCAGATCATGGTTTCATGATCCTGGGATCGAGCCCCACATCAGGCACTCTGCTCAGAGGGGAGCCTGCTTCCATCTCTCTCTCCATCTACCTCTCTGCCTACTTGTGATCTCTCTCTCTCTCTCTGTCAAATAAATAAATAAAATCTTTTCAAAAAATAAAATAAATCGATAAATAAATAAATACTGATTCATAGCTCTTCCCCCATGGTGAAATAAGATTTGCCTAAGGCTTTTCACCTTTTCTGTTTATTTTTTATTTACTTTTTGAGAACAGTCTTAACATTAGAAGAAAAAAAAAGAACTTTTACCCCAGAACCATTTGCAAGACAATTGTTAAATTATGCCTGATTCCCATGGCGTTTATATCCTACAAGTCAGTACATTCCACATAACTACGGTACAACCTTGACAATCAGACAATTAATTCTAATACAGTTGACTTTTGAATAATGCAGGGGTTAAGGGCACTGACCCTTTGGAGTCAAAAATATGTGAATAACTTTTGACTCCCCAAGAGTACTGTTGACCAGAAAACTTACTTGTACAAAAACAGTTAATTAACCTGTGTACTATATTTTTATGATAAAGTAAGCTAGAGAAAAGAAAATGTTATTAAAATCATAAGGAAGAGGGGGCACCTGGGTGGCTCTGTGGGTTAAAGCCTCTGCCTTTGACTCAGGTGATGTTTCCAGGGTCCTGGGATCGAGCCCCACATTGGGCTCTCTGCTCAGCAAGGAGCCTGCTTCCTCCTCTCTCTCTCTGCCTGCCTCTCTGCCTACTTGTGATCTCTCTCTTGCTCTCTGTCAAATAAATAAGTAAATAAATAAATAAAAATCTTTTAAAAAATCATAAGGGGGGTGCCTGGGTGGCTCAGTGGGTTAAACCTCTGCCTTCAGCTTAGGTCATGATCTCAGGGTCCTGGGATCGAGCCCCACATCGGGCTCTCTGCTCAGTGGGGAGCCTGCTTCTCCCTCTCTCTCTGCCTGCCTCTCTGCCTACTTGTGATCTATCAAATAAATAAATAAAATCTTTTAAAAAATCATAAGGAAGAGAAAATACACTTATAGTACTGTCATGCATTTATTGAAAAAATCTACATATAACTGCACCCATTCAAACCATGTCAACTATACATTCTTTTTTTTTTTTTTTAAGATTTCATTTATTTACTTGACACAGAGAGACAGTGAGAGCACAAGTGGGCAGAGTGGCAGGCAGAGAGAGATGGAGAAGCAAGCTCCTTGCTGAAAACAGACACTGATACAGAACACCATCCCAGGACCCTGGGATCATGACGTGAGCCCAAGGCAGCTGCTTAACCGACTGAGCCACCTAAGCACACTATACGTTCTATCATTTAATCATTTAGTCCTCATGCTCTTTTTAAGTTTTGTCACTTGTCTGTAATATCCTTTACAGCAAGAAAGTTCCTGTTCAGAGCCATGTATTTAATTCAGATGTTGTGTCTCTTAGTCTCTTTCAGTTTTGAACAGTTCCTTAGTCAGTCTTTCCTGGATTTTCATGACTTTTAATCTTTTGAATAGTTAATTCCAGTAATGTAGAATGTCTTTCAGTGCAGGTTTTTCTTATGTTTCCTTATGATAAAATTCAGATCAGGGATGCCTGGGTGGTTCAGGTCAATATCCCAGGGTTCTGGGATTGAGTCTCGCATTGGGCTCCGAGCTCATTGGGGAGCCTGTTTCTCCCTCTGCCTGCTGCTCCCCCTGCTTGTGTTTTCTCTCTCATAATACTGAGTTTTCCCAAACACAATTTTAATTGATTAACTCTCAATGTTTACAAAATTTCCTGTAAAGGTCTTGTGGATATTTTGTAGATTTATTCCCAGTTATTTGATACTTTTGATCCTACTATAAATATTATTTTAAAAAATCAATTTCATTTCCTGTTGCTAGGTTATAGAAATAAAATTATTTTGCATATGGAGCTTAGATTCACCTATCTTGCTAAACTATTTTATTATATTGTTTCTCCCAGTTCTGGAGGCTGGGAACTCCAAATTCCAGGCACTGGCAGATTCAGTGTCCAGTGAGGGCCTGCTTCCTGGTTCATAGAGGGTGGTCTTCCTCCTGTTTCTTCGTACTGCACAGGGCCATGGGAGCTCTCTCAGGACTCCTTTGTGAGGGTACTAATCCCATTCATGAGGGTTCAACCTTCATGAGTAATCACTTCCCAAAGTCTCCATCTCCAAATACAATTACATTGAACACTAGGATTTAACACACTAATTTGGGAGCTGGGGGGACAGAAATGTTCAGTCTATAGCAAGGCTGTTCCTTGTTCTTTGCCAGGTAGACCTCTCCACTGTGGCTTTTTACTTCACGAGGCCAATAAGAATTTCCCTGCAGAGAGGGCTCAGTCGTCTTTTAAGGATTTCACCTGCTTCAATCAGGCTTACATAGAATAATCTCTTTTTGATTAACTCGAAATGAACAATTAATTATACCTGCAAGGTTCCTTTACAGTTGCCAGGTTCTAATGGCTAGAGTCAAGTCACAGATCTTGGCTACACTTAAGGGAAAGGAGTATAAAAGGTGAGAACACCAAAGAGCATTTATTATAGGGTCACCTAGGGTCTTTATTTTACAATTATATTAACAGGTCTCTTATACTACTAGTTTTCTAAGTTTTATCATGGATGAATGTTGAATGAATGAATGTTTATTTTGCATATATTGAGATAATTTTTTTAATTTGTCAGTATGGTGAATTACATTATGTACTCATGTTAAGCCAACCTTGCATTTCTCAGGTAAACTGAATTAAGTTGTGATTTCATTCATTTGTTTCATACATTGCTACTATTGATATGCTAATATCATAGTGAGGATTTTCTTCTGTCCATGGATAATGTTAATACAAGGGATATTGAATACGTTTAACTCAATTTACTTGGCTTCAAACTTATGTGTATTGTTGCTTTGTGTTTTCTGTCTTGTATCTTTAAAAAATAATCGACATTTTTATAACTTTCATATCATACTCTCAATATGCATTTAAATTGAACTATATATCTAACTTTTTTCCTCTCTTCTTACATCTCCGAATTTCTGTTTGGGATTATTTTTCTTCTGTTTGTTTATGTACATACTTTAAAATTTTCATGAGTGAGAACTGCCAGGTAATAAACCTCTATTTTAAAATGTCTTTATTGGGCACCTGGATGGCTCGGTTGATTAAATGTCTGGCTTTGGCTCAGGTCATGATCCCAGGGTCCTGGGATCAAACCCCACTTCAGGCTCACTGCTCAGCCTGGAGTCTTCTTTCACTTTGTCTACCCCTCCCCACCACTTGTGTTCCCTCTTTCTCTCCTCTTCTCTGACTCTCTTACAAATGAATAAAAAATTTTTAAAAGTAAGTAAATGTCTTTATTTCCTATTACTCTTGATATACATTTTCACTGCATAGAGAGTCCTAGGTGAATAGTTATTTTCATTGATCATACAGAAAATGTCATTCCACTGTCCTTTGTCTTTCATAAATGCTCTTTAGAAATCAGGTGACTACCTGTTTCTCCCTTGAATATAATCTGTTCCCCACTCTGCTCCTTTTCCCCACAATTTTTGGTTACTTTAAAGATTTTAGTCATGGGGGGGGTAAACACCCTTTTTGTTTGTGTTTGTTTACTGCAGGTATACTCGTATGTGTCTAGATTTGGATGTCTTATTATTTATCTTAATAATGTTCCATAATTAGAATTGCATTTACAACAGCTCCAAAAACCACGATATACCTAGGAATAAACCTAACCAAAGAGGCAAAGGATCTGTACTCCAGAAACTACAGAACACTTATGAAAGAAATTGAGGAGATGAAATCACATCCCATACTCATGGATTGGAAGAATAAACATCCTTAAAATGTCTATGCTGCCCAGAGCACAATTTACACTTTCGATACAATCCCTATCAAAATACCATAGACATTTTTCCCAGAGCTAACACAAATAATTCTAAAACCTGTGTGGAACCAGAAAAGACCCCAAATAACCAAAGGAATGTTGAAAAAGAAAACCGAAACTGAGGCATCACAATGCCTGACTTCAAGCTATATTACAAAGCCATAGTCATCAAGACAGTATCGTATTGGCACAAAAACAGACACACAGATCAATGGAACAGAACAGAGAGCCCAGAAATGGACTCTACATTCCACTAATCTTCGACAAAGCAAGAAAGAACATCCAATGGAAAAAAGGTAGTTTCTTCAATAAATGTTGCTTGGAAAACTCTACAACCACATGCAGAAGAATGAAACTAGACCACTATCTTACACCATACACAAAGATAAAATGGATGAAAGACCTCAACATGAGAGGAAGCCATCAAAATCCTAGAGGAGAACATAGGCAGTAACCTCTTTGACACTGGCCACAACTTCTTTCAAGATGCCTCCTTAAAGGTAGAGGAAACAGAAGCAAAATGAACTTTTGGGACTTCCATCAATCTAAGTTTTTACACAGCAAAGGAAACAGTCAACAAAACTAAGAGGCGATCCACAGAAGAGAAGATATTTGCAAATGACATTTTGGATAAAGGGCTGATATCCTAGATCTATAAAGAACTTCTCAAATTCAACACCCAAAAAACAAACAATCCAGTCAAGAAATGGGCAGAAGACATGAACAGACACGTCTGCAAAGAAGACATCCACATGGTTAACA
The DNA here is from genome assembly GCF_963455335.1 of Martes martes. Lineage (NCBI taxonomy): Eukaryota > Metazoa > Chordata > Mammalia > Carnivora > Mustelidae > Martes > Martes martes. The sequence continues at coordinate 61,665 of NW_027666442.1, read as the reverse complement.
GACACATGAAAAAATATTCAACTTCACTAGCCATCAGGGAAATTCAAATTAACACCACAATGAGATGCCACCTTACACCGGTTAGAATGGCCAGAATTAACAAGATAGGAAACAAGTGTTGGTGAGGCTGTGGAGAAAGGGGTATCCTCTTGTGCTGTTGGTGGAAATGCAAGCTGGTACAGCCACTCTGGAAAACAGTGTGGAGTTTCCTCAAGACGTTAAAAGTAGAGCTACCCTATGACCCAGAAATTGCACTATTAGGTCTTTACCCCAAAGATAAGGATGTAGTAAAAAGAAGGAGCACAGCACCCCGATGTTCATAGCTGCAATGTCCATAAGAGCCAAACAGTGGAAGGAACCGAGATGCCCTTCAAGAGATGAATGGATAAAGATGATGTGGTTTATATATACAATGGAATATTACTCAGCCATCAGAAAGGATGAATACCCACCATTGCATTGACATGGATGGAGCTGGAGGGGATTGTGCTAAGTGAAATCAGTCAGGCAGAGAAAGACAATTACCATATGGTTTCACTCATATGTGGAACATAAAGAATAGAGTTGAGGTCCACAGGGAATGGAGGGAAAATGGAATGGGATGAAATCAGAGAGGGAGACAAACCATGAGAGACTCTGGACTCCAGGAAACAAACAAGGGAGTAACTGGGTGTTGGGTATTAAGGCGGGCACGTGTTGGGATGAGCACTGGGTGTTATATGCAACTACTAAATCATTGACCACTACAACAAAAACTTATGATGTACTATATCCTGTCTAACTACATAATAAATTTCACTTGGCTTCTATGATTTGGTATCTCAAAACATATTCAGGCTTTCTTATCTAAACTTCATATCTCTTAACCTCTTTTTCTTGTTTCCATGGTTGTTTTTTGGTCTCTCTCCTTATATTTTCAATTATTTCTTCTCTTTTCCTAGTTAATTGTCACCTCTGCCATATCCAGTCTGCTGTCTGACCTAGCCATAGGAATTTAAATTGGGGTAATTGCATTTTTAAATACATTTTCTTTGGGTCTTTAAAAAATGTATTAAAATAATTAGTTTTTCATTATTTGAGAATATGGGTTTTTTTATTCATTAACTGAGGGTTTTCTTTTTTTTTAAGATTTTATATATTTATTTGACAGAGAGAGACACAGTGAGAGAGGGAACACAAGCAGGGGGAGTGGGAGAAGGAGAAGCGGGCTTCCCACAGAGTGGGGAGCCCGATGCGGGACTTGATCCCAGGACCCTGGGATCATGACCTGAGCTGAAGGCAGATGCTCAATGACTGAGCCACCCAGGCGCCTGAGGATCTGCTTTTAAAAAGAAATAAAGGTTAAGGCTAGGGACCACTAATCAGACAATGGGAATGACTACATTTTTGTTCTTTTTAAAAAAATGTTTAGCTGTAAAATGTACAATGTGAAAGCCAGACAGACACCCCACTAAAAAGGAGAACTACAGGCCAGTGTCTCTGATGAACATGACTAGCAAATCAAATTGAATAATACATTAAAAGAAGTATTCACCGTGATCAAGTGGGTTTTATTCCTATGTTGCAGGAGTGGTTCAATATTCACAAATCAATGTGATACACCACATTAATAAAAGGATAAGAACCATATGATCCTCTAAATGGAGGCAGAAAAAACACTTGACAAAATACAGCATCTGTTCTTTTTTTTTTTTTTGAAGATTTTATTTATTTGACAGAGAGAGAACACAAGTAGGCAGAGAGGCAGGCAGAGAGAAAGAGAGGAGGAAGCAGGCTCCCTGCCTAGCAGAGAGCCCGATGCGGGACTCGATCCCAGGACCCTGAAATCATGACCTCATGATTTCATGAAATCATGAGCAGAAGGCAGAGGCTTAACCCACTGAGCCACCCAGGCGTCCCTACAGCATCTGTTCTTGATAAAAACCCACAATGAAGTAGAGATAGATGGAACCTACCACAATGTCATAAAAGTTGTATAAGAAAAACCCACAGGTAATATCATCCTGAACTGGGAAAAACTGAGAGCTTTCCCCCTATGGTCAGGAACAAAATGGATATCCACTCTCACCATTACTATTACTATTACTATTTAACATAGTACTGGCAGTCTTAGCCTCAGCAATCAGACAACAAAAAGAAATAAAATGCATCCAAATTGTCAAGGAAGAAATCAAGCTTTCACTCTTTGCAGATGACATGATACTCTATGTAGAAAACCTGAAAGGCTGCACCAAAAACATTGTTAGAACTAACACATGAATTCAGCAAAGTCATAGGACATAAAATCAATATACATAAATCTGTTGTATTTCTATACACCAATAATGAAGCAGCAGAAAAAGAAATCAAGGAACTGATACCACTTGCAATTGCATAAAATGTAATTAGATACTTAGGAATGAACCTAAACAAAGAGGTAAAAGGTCTGTATTCAGAAAACTACAGAACACTTATGAAAGAAATTGAAGAAGACAAAAAGAATTGGAAAAACATTCCACGCTCGTGGATTGGAACAAATGTTGTTAAAATGTCTATGCTACTAAAGCAACCTACACATTTAACCCAATTCCTATCAAAATACCACCGGTGTTTTTCACAGAACTAGAACAAACAATCCTAAAATGCATATGAAACCACAAAAGACCTTGAGTAGCCAAAGCACTCCTGAACAAGGAAAAGCAAAGGTGGAGGCATCGTGATCCTAGATATCAAGCTATATTACAGAACTGTAGTCATCAAGACCGTATCCTACCGGCACAAAAACAGATATGTAGATAATTGGAACAGAAGAGAAAACCCGGAAATGAATCCACAACTACGTGGTCAACTAAGCTTTAATAATGCAGGAAAGAATATCCAATGGATATTCAACAAATGGTTTGGAAAAACTGGATAACATAATGCAGAAGAATGAAACTGGAGCACTTTCTTACACCGTACATAAAAGTTAATTCAAAATGGTTGAAGGACTGAAATGTGAAATAGGAAACCATCAAACTCCTGGAGGAGAACATAGGCAGGAACCTCTTCGATCTTGACAAGAGCAGCTTCTTACTAGACACATCACCAGAGGCAAGATAAACAAAACCAAAAATGAACTATTGGGACTTCATCAAGATAAGAAGCTTGTGCACAGTGAAGGAAACAACAAAAGTAAAAGGCAGTCTATGGAATGGGAGAAGATATTTGCAAATGGCATATCTGATAAAGGGTTAGTATCCAGAATCTATAAGGAACTTACCAAAGTCAACACCCAGAAAACAAATAATCCAGTTAAGAAATGGGAGGAAGATATGAATAGACACCTTTACAAAGAAGACATCCGGATGGCTAACAGACACATGAAAAGATATTCAACATCATTCATCATCAGGGAAATGCAAATCAAAACCACAATGAGATACCACCTCATGCCTGCCAGAATGGCTAAAATTAACAATGGACAAAATAACAGGTGTTGGCAAGGATGTGGAGAAAGAGGAACCCCCTTGCACTTTTGGTGGGAATGAAAACTGGTGCAGCTACTCTGGAAACCAGTACGGAGTTTCCTCAGAAAGTTAAAAATAGAACTACCCTATGATCCAGCAATTGTACTACTTGTTATTTACCCAAAGATACAAAACTACAGATTCAAAGAGGTATAGTTCCCCTGATGTTTATAGCAGCTTTATCAACAATAGGCAAACTATGGAAAGAACCCAAATGTCCATCGACATGATGAATGGATAAAGAAGATGTAGTATATATGTACAATGGAATATTACTCAGCCATTAAAAAGAATAAAATCTTACCTTTTGCACGGATGTGGATGGAACTAGAGTGTATTATGCTCAGCCAAATAAGTCAGTCAGAAAAAGACAAATACCAGATCATTTCACTCATATGTGGAATTTAGGAAACAAAACAGATGAACATATGGGAGGGGAAAGAAGAGAGGGAACCAAACCATAAGAGACTCTTTTTTTTTTTTTTTAAGATTTTATTTCTTTCTTTGGGAGAGAGAGACAGAACATGAGCAGGGGGGAGGAGGGAGAGGGACAAGGAGAAGCAGGCTCCCCGCTGGGCAGGGAGCCCAATGTGGGGCTCCATCCCAGGACCCTGAGATCATGATTGGAGCTGAAGGCAGTTGCTTAAACGACAGCCACCCAGGTGCACCTCGAACCATAAGAGACTCTTAACTATAAAGAACAAACACAGTGGTGATGGAGGGAGGTGCGTAGGGGATGGGCTAGATGGATGGTGGGTATTAAAGAGAGCACTTGTTGTGATGAGCACTGGGTGTTTTAGGTAAGTGATAAATCACTGAATTCTACTCCTGAAATCAATATTTCACTGCATGTTAACTAACTAGAATTCAAAAAAAAAAAAAAAAAACCTCTAAAAAAAAGTGTGCAGTGTGACGGGTTGATATATGTATACATTGTGAAAGGATTCTCAAAATCTAGTTAATTAATGCATTCTGCCCCCCACATATTTATTTATTTATTTATTTAGTGAGAACAGTTGTTTTAGTTTCTTAGCAAATTTCAATTATACAACACAGAATTATCAACTATAGTCACCATGTTACACATTAGATCTTCAAACCATATTCATGTTATAACTAAAAGCTTATGTCCTTCTCTCAACCTCTACACATTTTCCCCACTCTCTAGCCTCTGAAACCACCATTCTGCTCTGTTTATATGAGTTCAACTTAAAAAAAAAACTTTTGTAGATTCCACATATACATGGTAACATGCAGTATTTATCTTTCTCTTGCTTGCTTTATTTAGCATAATGCCTTCTGAGTCCGTTCGTGTTCTTGCAAATGGTAGGATTTCCTTACTTCAAAGGCTAATTTACATATATATATGTGTGTGTGTGTATATATACACACACATATATATGTGTATATATATATACACACACACACATATATATATATTTTATTTTTATTTTTATTTTTTTTTTTTTTACTTTATCCACTCATCCATCAATGAAAACTGGCTTTTTCCTGTACCTTGGCTGTTGTGAACACTGCTGGGAGCATAGGAGGATAGATATCTTTTTGAGATAATTTCATTTTCTTTGGATACATATACCAGATGTGGGATTCATGGATCCTATGGTAGTTCTATTTTTTTTTTTTTAAAGATTTTATTTATTTATTTGTCAGAGAGAGAGAGAGAGAGTGAGCACAGGCAGACAGAGTGGCAGAGGGAGAAGCAGGCTCCCCGCGGAGCAAGGAGCCGGATGTGGGACTCGATCCCAGGACGCTGGGATCATGACCTGAGCCAAAGGCAGCTGCCTAACCAACTGAGCCACCCAGGCGTCCCGGTAGTTCTATTTTTAACTTCTTGAGGAACCTCCGTACGGTTTTCAGTGGTACCTGTACCAGTTTACATTCTCACCAAGAGTATATTAGGGTTCCTTTCCTCCACATTCTCAGCAGCATTTGGTACTTCTTGGGGTTTGTTTTTTTTTTTTTTTTTTCATTTGGTACTAGACATTCTAAGAAGTATAAAGTTATTTCTCACTATAGTTTTGATTTCGTTGCTCTGGTGATAAGTGATGTTGAACACATTTTCATGGATGTGTTTTTATGTCTTGGAAAAATGTTCAGGTCTTTTGACCATATTTCAATTAGGTTATCTAGCTATCTATTGAATTGCATGAGTTCCTTGTATATTTTAGATATTAATGACTTATTGATTATGGTTTGGAAATATGTTTTCCCCATTTCATAGGTTGCCTTTAAAAAAAAAAATGTAATCACCCAGTGCTCATCACAAGGGCCCTCTTAAATTCCCATCACCGATTTCACCCATCTCCCCACCCACCTCCCTTCTGGAAACCATCAGTTTCTTTACTCTAGTTAAGAGTCTGTTTCTTGGTTTGTCTGTCTCTCTTTTTTCCCCTCTTTGTTCATTTGTTTTATTTCTTAAGTCCAAATATGAGTAAAATCATATGGCATTTGTCTTTCTCTGACTGACTTATTTCACTTAGCTTTATGCTCTAGTTTTTTTGGTTTTGTTTTGTTTTACATATGATGTATTATTTGCTTCAGGGGTACAGGTCTGTGAATCATCAGTCTTACGTGATTCACAGCACTCACCATAGCACATGCCCTCCCCAATGTCCATAACCAAGCTACCCTATCCCTCCCCTCCATCCACCAGCAACCCTCAGTTTGTTTCCTGAGACTAAGAGTCTCTTATGGTTTGTCTCCCTCCCAATCCCATCTTGTTTCTTTTTTTCCCTTCCTACCCACCATGAGCCCCTGCCCTGCCTCTCAAATTCCTCATATCAGATAGATCATATAATAATTGTCTTTCTCTGGTGGGCTAATTTTGCTTAACATAATACTCTCTAGTTCCATCTCCATCATCATAAATGGCAGGATTTTGGGCTTTTGATGGTTGCATAATATTCCAGTGTATATACCTCATCTTCTTTATCCATTCATCTGTTGATGGACATCTAGTCTCTTCCTGTAGTTTGGCTATTTTGGATATTGCTGCTATAAACATTTGGGTGCATGTGCCCCTTCAGATCACTGCACTTATACCTTTAGGGTAAATACCCAGTAGTGTGATTGCTGGGTCATAGGATAGCTCTATTTTCAACTTTTTGAGGAACCTCCCTGCTGTTTTCCAGAGTGGTTGCACCAGCTCGCATTCCCACCAACAGTGTAGGAGGGTTCTCCTTTCTCCACATCCTCGCCGACAGCTGTCATTTCTTGACTCATTAATTTTAGCCATTCTGACTGGTGTGAGGTGGTATCTCATTGTGGTTTTGATTTGTATTTCCCTGATGCTGAGCGATTAAAAAAAAAGAATTGATAAGATAAGTTGGTTGAAAAAAAAAAGAGGAAAGAATGTGAGCAGGCTGGAGACTGAAACAAAGCCATGCACAGGATTTAAGGTATATTTTGATCTGTTAGAAGAAACTGTATCCCAGAAGAAAGAAAAGCCTATATGTATACAAAAAGTAAGGTTAAATACAATGAAGGGATAGACTATAACAATGAAAATTTAAAAAAAATTTTTTTAAAGGTATTGATAAGTTAAAATAGTTTTAAAAGTTTAAAATAGGAAAGAGGAAAAATTTTAAAAACCGAATAAGAAAAAAATAAAATTAAAAATATTTAACTTTGAAAGACTAAAGAATCATGGGGGGAAAGCCATGAATTCTTCGTGTTGTATTCCTTAGCTCTGGAGTTCTGCAGTTCTCACTGATCTGTTAATGTGGCCTCGGCTGGATGTTCTTGCTGATCTTCTGGGGGAGGGGCCTGTGTGATTCTCAAATGTCTTTGCCCGAGGCGGAATTGCACTGCCTTTGCCAGGGGCCAGGCTGAGTAATCTGCACAGTTTTGTTCTCGGGAGATTTTGTTCCCTGAATGCTTTCTGTAGAGCTTTGGAGGACGGGAATAATGATGCCGGTCTCCCAATCTCTGGCTGGAGGAGCCACGAGCTCAGGGCCCCACTCCTCAGTGCGCCCTGAGAGAAAAGCATCAATCTCTCCCGTCTCCCTGGTCTCTGGCCACACTCCAAGTTCACCCAGCCCGTGTCTGAGTGTTTCTATCTCTGGTGCAGGGCCCTGTTTGGAGTCTCCAAGCCCAGCAGATTCCTGCCATCCTGTTCTTCCCGGAAGAGGAAGGTGAGTCTCCCCGGATCAGCCACTTGTGTGGTCCCTGCTCTTTGAGATCACGGTTGAAGGTAACCCCGAGCTGAGAGCCCCTCCTCGGCTCCATCTCTGCTGCCATCTTCCCTGCTCTGAAACCTGGGAGCTCTGCCACACTCAGACACCCCTGGTCTTTCTGTAACCACACTGTTCCCGCGAGGGCTCTAACCCCTGCTTAGCCTCTGGAGAGAGGTCCCTCAGTGGAGTCGACTTCTAAAAGTTCTGATTTTGTGCTCTGCTTCTCCACCACTTCCTGGGAGCCAGCCCCTTCCCCCACAGTCTATCTTCCTGTGCATCACCTCGGATTCACTTCTCCATACATCCTACCTTCCAGAAAGTGGTTGCTCTTCTGTTCCTAGAATTGTTGCTCTTCTCTTCGATCTCCTGTTGAGTTTGTAGGTGTTCAGAATGGTTTGATAACTATCTAGCTGAACTCCTGGGACCCGATGATAATTAGGTCTCCTCCTCCTCTGCCATCTTGCTCCTTCTCCCTCTATACACCCTTATTCTCTCTAGTTTTAACCATGTTTGTTCTTTTTTTTTATGGCTGAAAAATATTCCATTTTATATATACCACATCTTCTTTATCCATTCATCTCTCAATGGTCACTTGGGTTGCTTCCATATCTCGGCTATTGTTTAAGTAATTCTGCAGTAAATATAGGGGTGCGTGGATCCCTTTGAATTAGTGTTTTTGTAATCTTTGGTTAAAAACTCAGTAGAGCAAAACCAAAAACAAGAACAACCCCGCCACCCCCCCCAAAAAAAACCCCAGTAGCGCAATTACTAGATTGTCGGGTATTTCTATTTTTAACTTTTTTAGGAACTTCCATAGTGTTTTCCACAGTGGCTGTACCAGTTTGCATTCCCACCACCAACATTGCAAGAGTTCCTTTTTTTCCACATCCTCACCACTCCTGATATCTGGTGTTTTTTTATTTGAGCCATTCTGACAGGTATGAGGTGATATCTTATTGTAGTTTTGATTTGCATTTCCCTGATGATATATGATAATGAGCATCTTTTCAAATGTGTGTGTTGACCATCTGTAAGTCTTCTTTGGAAAAATGTCTGTGTCTTCTGCACATTTTAAAATTGGATTATTCATTTTGTGCGTGTTCAGCTTTATAAGTTCTTTATAGATTTTGGATTCTAACCCTTTATTAGGTATGTCAACCCTTTATCAGGTGTGTTATTTGTAAATTTCTCCTATTCCATAGTTTACCATTTAGTTTTGTTGATTGTTTCTGTCACTGCACAGATGCTTTTTATTTTGATGTAGTTCCCACAGTTTATTTTTGCTTTTGTTTCCCTTCTTTCAGGGACCTATCCAGAAAAAAAATTGCTATAGCCAATGCCAGAGGAACTATTGTCTTTGCTCTTTTCTATGATTTTTGTGGTTTTCGGTCTCACATTTAGGTCTTTAATCCATTTTGAATTTGAATTTATTTTTGTGTATGTTGAAAGAAAGTAGTCTAATTTCATTCTTTTGCATGTTGCTGTCAGTTTTCCCAACACCATTTGTTGAAAGAACTTTTCCCCATTGGATATTCTTTCCTGATTTGTCAGAGATAATTTAATTGGCCATACAATTGTGGGTTTATGTCTGTGTTTTCTACTCTGTTCAGTTGATCTCTGTGTCTATTTTTGTGCCAGTACCATACTGTTTGGATTACTACAGCTTTGTAATATAACTTGCATTTCAGAATTGTGATGCCTCCAGATTTGCTTTTCTTTTTCAAGATTGCTTTAGCTCTTTGAGGTCTTTTGTGATCCCATACGAATTTTAAACCTGTTTGTTCTGGTTCTGTGAAAAATACTATTGTTTTTTGATAGGATTGTGTTAAATGTGTAGATTGTTTTGGATATCAAAGGCATTTTTTTTTCAAAGGCATTTTTAACAATATTTATTCTTCTAATCCATGAGTATGGGATGTCTTTCCATTTCTTTGTGTCATTTTCAGTTTGTTTCTTCAGTTTTTTATAGTTTTCAGAGTACAGACCTTTCATCTCTTTGGTTTATTTCTAGGTATCTTCTTATTTTCGTTGTACTTGTAAAAGGGATTGTTTTTTAAATTTCTCTTTCTGTTGATTCATTTTTGGTATGTAGAGATACAACAGATTTTTGTGCATTAATTTTGTATCCTGCAACTTTACTGAGTTTGTTTATCAGTGCTAGCAGTTTTGTGGGGAGTCTTTTTGGTTTTCTATATATAGTATCATGTCATCTCCAAATAGTGAATGTTTTACTTCTCCCTTACCAATTTGGATACCTTTTATATGTTTTTGTTGTCTGATTGCTGTAGATAGAACTTCCAGTAATATGTGGAATAAAGGTGGTGAATGGACATCCTTGTCTTGTTTCATAGCTTGCCTTTTGCTTTTATTGTGGTTTTCTGTGCTGCATAGAGCATTTTCTTTTTTAATTTTTTAGACAAGATTTTATTTTTAAGTAATCTCTATGCCCAAAATGGGGCTCAAACCTACAACCCCAAGATCAAGAGTTGCATGCTCTACTGACCAAGCCAGCAAGACACCCTTGCACAGAGTTTTTTAGTGTGATGCCATCCCATACATATATTTTTCATTTGTTGCCTTTGCTTTTAGTATCCAAAAAAAAAAAAAAAAGAAAAGAAAAGAAAAGAAAAGAAAAGAAAAAAAAAAGAAAGAAAGAAAGAAAAAGAAAAAGTCATTGCCAAGACATTAAGGAGCTTACCTCTAATATTTTCTTCCTCAAATTTTGTTGTTTCAGGTCTTACCTTCAAGTCTTCAATACTTTTTGAGTTGATTTTTGTGAATGATGAAATGAGTCTAATTTCATTCTTTTGCATATGGATATCCAGTTTTCCCAGTATCATTTATTGAAGAGACTATTTTTCCCTATTGTATATTCTTGATGTTTTGTCAAAAGTTAGTTGACTCTAAGTGTATGGGTTTATTTCTGGGATCTCTTTTCTGTTCCATTTAAATGCCCGTTTTTATGACAATACTGCACTGTGTGATTACTATAGCTCTATTACTACACATAGTTTAAAATCAGAAAGTATGATGTCTCCAGCTTTGTTCTTTCTCAAGATTGCTTTGGCTATTCAATATTTTCATCTCCTTAGTTAAATATATTTCTAAGTATTTTATTATGCTGGATGTTATTATAAATGGGATTTTAAATTTCTTTTTCAGATCATTTGTTGTTATTGTATAGAAACACTACTGTTATCAGTATGTTGATATTGTATCCTGCAACTTTCCCGAATTTGTTAGTTACATCTAACAGTTTTTTTTGGTGGAATGTTTAGGATTTTCTATATATAAAATCATGTCATCTGCAAATAGACAGAACTTACTTTTTCCTTTCTGATTCAGAAAACTTTTTTTTTTTTTCCTTGCCTGATTGCACTGAGTTGGTGTGGTGAGAGTGGGCATCCTTGTCTTGTTCCTGATCTTAGAGAAAAAGCTGTCAAGCTTTCCTCATTGAATATGATATATGGGTGCTTATCCCATATGGCTTTTATTATTATGTTGAGGTATGTTTCTTTATCTAATTTGTTGAGGGTATTTATCAGGAATGGATGTTGAATTGTGTCAATTGCTTTTTATGCATCTACTGAGATTATCATATGATTTTTATCTTTTATTCTATTAAAGATGTTATTGATTACCTATTCTTATTATTATTATGTTTTTAATTGATTTGTATGTATTGAACCATCCCTGTATCACAAGGATGAATCCTGCCTGATCATAGTGTATGGTACTTTTATTGTGATTTGAATTTGGTTTGCTAATATTTATTGAGAATTTTTCATCTATGTTCAGAGAGGATATTGGTCTGTGGTTTTTTGGTTTCGTTGTTTTGTTTTGTTTTTCCTTGTAGTGTCCTTATCTGGCTTTGGTATCAGGACAATGCTGGCCATGTAAAATGAATTTGGGAGTGTTCCTTCCTTTTCAATTTATTGGACGAGTTTGATAAGGATTGTTGTTAATGTTTCTTTAATGTTTAGTAGAATTCAACGAATATAATTATCTGGTCCTGGTCTTCTTGTCATTGAGAGGTTCTTGATTAATGATTCAATGTCTTTACTCATTATTTGTCTGTTCGTATTTTCTGTTTCTTCATGATTCAGTCTTTATAGGTTATATGTTTCTACGAATTTATATATTTCTTTTTGGTTTCCAATTATTGCCATATAATGGTTCACAGTAATCTTTTATGATATTTGTATAGTTGTGGTGTCAGTTGTGTCTCCTTTTTCATTTCTGATTTTATTTAATTGTTTTTTTCTCGTTGAGTAGAGTTAACACAATGATATAGGAGAAATTACTGCCTGTGTTCTTTCTAGGATTTTTATGGTTTCAGGTCTCATATCTAGGACTTTAAGCCATTCTGAGTTTATTTTTGTGTATGGCTTTAGAAAGTGGTCCATTTTTATTCTTTTATATAGCTGTTCTGTTTTCCTATATCATTTATTAAAGAGATTGTCTTTTCCCCATTTTGTAGTCTTGCCTCCTTTGTCATAGGTTAGTTGACTAATGAGTATTGGTCTATTTCGGAGCTCTCTTCTGTTCCACTGATCTGTGTGTCTATTTTTGTGACAGTACCATAATGTTTGATTATGGAAATCTGGAATGGTGATATCTCCAGCTCTGTTTTTCTTTCTCAAAATGACTATGTCTATTTGAGGTAATTTGTGACCAAGAGAAAAAGAGAAAGGACCCAAATAAACAAAACCAGAAATGGAAGAAGAGAAGTAACAATAGATACCACAGAAATAGAAAGTATTATAAGAGAATACTGTGAAAAAATATATGCCAACAAATTGGACAAACCAGAAGAAATGGATAAAATCCTAGGAACATATTATCTTCCAAAACTGAATCAGGAAGAAATAGAAAATCATTTCTGATTTTATTTATTTGAGTCTTCTTCTCTTTCAGTCTTAGTGTAGCCAAAGTTTTGTTTAGTTTTTTATTTTTATTTTATTTTTATTTATTTGACAGAGAGAGATCACAAGCAGACAGAGGGGCAGGCAGAGAGCTGGGCTGGGGGAGCAGGCTCCCTGCCAAGCAGAGAGCCTGATGCAGGGCTCGATCCCAGGACCCTGGGATCATGATCTGAGCAGAAGGCAGAGGCTTAACCCTCTGAGCTACCCAGTCACCCCTGGTTTAGTTTTGTTAATCTTCTCTATTATTTTTCTGGTCTCTGTTTTATTATTTCTGCTCTGGTATTTATTATTGCCCATTTTACCCCAAAATTTATTCATTTGTTGATTTTCTGTCTGGATGGTTTATCTACTATGGAAAATAGGGTATTAAAGTCTTCCACTCTTATGGTTTTGTCTGTTTCTCTCTTCAGACTTTTTTTTGAAAACTTATGTATTTTAGAGAGAGAGCATGGGGTAGGGGCAAAGGCAGAGGGGACAGGGAGTCTTTTTTTTTTTTTAATAAACATATAATGTATTATTAGCCCCAGGGGTACAGGTCTGTGAATCTCCAGGCTTACACACTTCACAGCATTCACCATAGCACATACCCTCCCCAATGTCCATAACCCCACCACCCTCTCCCTACCCCCTCCCTCTAGCCCCCTCAGTTTGTTTTGTGACATTAAGAGTCTCTTATGGTTTGTCTCCCTCCAGATCCCATCTTGTTTCATTTACTCTTTTCCTACCACCCAAGCCCCCCATGTTGCATCTCCATTTCCTCATATCAGGGAGATCATATGATAGTTGTCTTTCTCCGATTGACTTATTTTGCTAAGCATAATACCCTCTAGTTCCATCCACATCGTCACAAATGGCAAGATTTCATTTCTTTTGATGGCTGCATAGTAGTCCATTGTGTGTATATATATATATATATATATATATATATATATATATATGTATATATATATACTACATCTTCTTTATCCATTCATCTGTGGATGGACATCTAGGTTCTTTCCATCGTTTGGCTATTGTGGATATTGCTGCTATAAACATTCGGGTGCATGTGCCCCTCCGATCACTACCTTTGTATCTTGGGGGTAAATACCCAGTAGTGCAATTGCTGGGTCGTAAGGTAGCTCTATTTTTAACTTTTTGAGGAACCTCCATGCTGTTTTCCAGAGTGGTTGCACCAGCTTGCATTCCCACCAACAGTGTAGGAGGGTTCCCCTTTTTCCGCATCCTCACCAGCATCTGTCATTTCTTGACTTGTTAATTTTAGCCATTCTGACTGGGGTGGGTGGTATCTCATTGTGGTTTTGATTTGTATTTCCCTGATGCCGAGTGATGTGGAGCCTTTTTTCATGTGTCTGTTGGCCATCTGGATGGCTTCTTTGCAGAAATGTCTGTTCATGTCCTCTGTCCATTTCTTGATTGGATTATTTGTTCTTTGGGTGTTGAGTTTGCTGAGCCCTTTATAGATTTTGGATACTAGCCCTTTATCTGATATGTCCTTTGCAAATAATTTCTCCCATTCTGTCAGTTGTCTTTTGGTTTTGTTTACTCTTTCCTTTGCTGTGCAAAAGCTTTTGATCTCGATGAAGTCCCAATAGTTCATTTTTGCCCTTGCTTCCCTTGCCTTTGGCGATGTTCCTAGGAAGAAGCTGCTGCAGTTGAGGTCAAAGAGGTTGCTGCCTATGTTCTCCTCAAGGATTTTGATGGATTCCTTTCTCACATTGAAGTCTTTCATCCATTTCGAGTCTATTTTCATGTGTGATGTTAGGAAGTGGTCCAGTTCCATTTTTCTGCATGTGGATGTCCAATTTTCCCAACACCATTTGTTAAAGAGGCTGTCTTTTTTCCAGTGGACATTCTTTCCTGCTTTGTTGAAGATTAGTTGACCATAGAATTGAGGGTCTATTTCTGGGCTCTCTCTTCTGTTCCATTGATCTATGTGTCTGTTTTTGTGCCAGTACCATACTGTCTTGATGATGATAGCTTTGTAATAGAGCTTAAAGTCTGGAATTGTGATACCACCAACTTTGGCTTTCTTTTTCAATATTCCTTTGGATATCTGAGGTCTTTTCTGGTTCCATATAAATTTTAGCATTATTTGTTCCATTTCTTTGAAAAAAATGGATGGGATTTTGATAGGGATTGCATTAAATGTGTAGATTGCTTTAGGTAGAATAGACATTTTCACAATATTTGTTCTTCCAATCCATGAGCATGGAATATTTTTCCATTTCTTTGTGTGTTCCTCAATTTCTTTCATGCCTACTTTATAGTTTTCTGAGTATAGATTCTTTGCCTCTTTGGTTAGATTTATTGCTAGGTATCTTATGGTTTGGGGTGCAATGGTAAATGGGACTGACTCCTCAATTTCTCTTTCTTCTGTCTTGTTGTCAGTGTAAAGAAATGCAACTGATTTCTGGGCATTGACTTTATATCCTGACACTTTACTGAATTCCTGTACAAATTCTAGCAGTTTTGGAGTGGAGTCTTTTGGGTTTTCCACATATAGTATCATATCATCTGCAAGGAGTGATAGTTTGACTTCTTCTTTGCCAATTTGGATGCCTTTAATTTCTTTTTGTTGTCTGATTGCTGAGGCTAGGACTTCTAGTACTATGTTGAACAGCAGTGGTGATAACGGACACCCTTGCCGTGTTCCTGACCTTAGCGGAAAAGCTTTCATTTTTTCTCCATTGAGAATGATATTTGCAGTGGGTTTTTCATAGATGGCTTTGATAATATTGAGGTATGTGCCTTCTATCCCTACACTTTGAAGAGTTTTGATCAGGAAGGGATGCTGCACTTTGTCAAATGCTTTTTCAGCATCTATTGAGAGGATCATATGGTTCTTATTCTTTCTTTTATTAATGTATTGTATCACATTGATGGATTTGCGGATGTTGAACCAACCTTGCAGCCCTGGAGTAAATCCCACTTGGTCGTGGTGAATAATCCTTTTAATGTACTGTTGGATCCTATTGGCCAGTATTTTGGTGAGAATTTTCGCATCTGTGTTCATCAAGGATATGTGTCTGTAATTCTCTTTTTTGGTGGGATCCTTGTCTGGTTTTGGGATCAAGGTGATGCTGGCCTCCTAGAATGAGTTTGGAAGTTTTCCTTCCATTTCTATTTTTTGGAACAGTTTCAGGAGAATAGGAATTAATTCTTCTTTAAATGTTTGGTAGAATTCCCCTGGGAAGCCATCTGGCCCTGGACTTTTGTTTGTTTGGAGATTTTTGATGACTGTTTCAATCTCCATACTGGTTATGGGTCTGTTCAGGTTTTCTATTTCTTCCTGGTCCAGTTGTGGTAGTTCATATGTCTCTAGCAATGCATCCATTTCTTCCAGATTGTCAGATTTGTGGGCATCGAGTTTCTCATAATATGTTCTTATAATTGTTTGAATTTCTTTGTTGTTGGTTGTGATCTCTCCTCTTTCATTCATGATTTCATTTATTTGGGACCTTTCTCTTTTCTTTTTGATAAGTCTGGCCAGGGGTTTATCAATCTTATTAATTCTTTCAAAGAACCAGCTCCTAGTTTCATTGATTTCTTCTATTGTTTTTTTAGTTTCTATTTCATTGATTTCTGCTCTGATCTTTATGATTTCTCTTCTCCTGCTGGGTTTAGGTTTTCTTTGTTGTTTTTTTCTCCAGCTCGTTTAGGTGTAGGGTTAGGTTGTGTATTTGAGACCTTTCTTGTTTCTTGAGAAAGGCTTGTATCGCTGTATATTTTCCTCCCAGGACTGCCTTTGCTGTGTCCCGCAGATTTTGAACTGTTGTGTTTTCATTATCATTTGTTTCCTTGAATTTTTCAATTCTTCTTTATTTCCTTGTTGATTCATGCATTCTTTAGAAGGATACTGTTTAGTCTCCATGTATTTGGGTTCTTTCCAAATTTTCTCTTGTGATTGAGTTTTAGCTTAAGAGCATTGTGGTCTGAAAATGTGCAGGGAATGATCCCAATCTTTTGATCCTGGTTGAGACCTGATTTATGAACCAGGATGTGATCCATTCTGGAGAATGTTCCATGTGCACTAGAGAAGAATGTGTATTCTGTTGCTTTGGGATGGAATGTTCTGAATATAGCTGTGATGTCCATCTGGTCCAGTGTGTCATTTAAGGCCTTGATTTCCTTGTTGATCTTTTGCTTAGATGATCTGTCCATTTCAGTGAGGGGGGGTGTAAAAATTTCCTATTATTATTGTATTATTGTCATTGTGTTTCTTTGATTTTATTATTAATTGGTTTACATAGTTGGCTGCTCCCATGTTAAGGGCATAGGTATTTAAAATTGTTAGATCTTCTTGTTGGACAGACCCTTTGAGCATGATATAGTGTCCTTCCTCATCTCTTATTATAGTCTTTGGCTTAAAATCTAATTGATCTGATATAAGGCCACCCCAGCTTTCTTTTGATGTCCATTAGCATGGTAAATTGTTTTCCACCCGGGGCAGGGAGTCTTAAGCAGACTCTGCATTGAGTGCAGAACGTGATCTGGGGCTCCATCTCATGACCCTGATCATAACCTAAGCCAAATCCCAAATCTGGATGCTCTACCAACTGTGCCAGCCAGGCGCCCCTCTCTTCAGATCTAGTAGTATTTGCTTAATATATTTCAGTGCTCTCGTGTTGGATGCATACATGTATTTATGATTGTTGTGCCTTCTTGATCAGTTGACTCTTGCATCATTCTATAGTGGCCTTCTTTGTCTTTTGTTACTATTTTTGACTTAAAGTCTCTTTTGTCTAATGTAAGTAAAGCTACTCCTGCTCTCGTTTGGTTTCCACTTGCATGGAATATCTTTTTCCATCCATTCACTTTTAGCCTATGTGTATTAAAGCTGAGGTGAGTCTTTTGTAGGAAGCATATATGTGGGTCTTATATATTTTATCTGTTCACCCACTCTGTGTTTTCTTCCTGGGAGAAATCAGTGCATTTTCATTTACAGTAATTATTGATAGGTGAAGATTTACTTATGCCATCTCATTGTTTCCTAGCTGTTTTATAGTTCTCTTATACCTTTCTTCCTCTTTGACTGCCTTCCATTGTGAATTGATGATTTTCTGTAGTGGTAGGCTTTGATTCTCTTCCATGTATCATTTGTGAATCTATTGTAGGTTTCTGCTTTTTGGTTACCATGAGGCTTACATGAAACATCTTATATGTATAGCGGTCTATTTCATACTGATAACAATTCAACTTCAATCACATGAAAACTCTACCCTTTTACTCCCTTTTATATGTTTATATTATAAATATAAATACATATAAATAGAATATATTTTATATTATATACTATATGTTTTATATAGTATATATATTTTATATTATATACTACCCTTTTATATTTTTGATGTCACAGTTTACTTCTTTTTATATTGCGTATCCATTAATAAATCATTGTAGGTGTAGTTTTTTATTTTATTTCACTTTTTTTCAGTGTTCCAAAATTCATTGTCTATGCCCCACACCCAGTGATCCAGGCGATATGTAGCTGTATTTTTAAAAACGTTTGTCCTTTAACTGTTAAACTAGAGTTAAATGGTTAACATGCC
This sequence comes from Martes martes, assembly GCF_963455335.1. Classification (NCBI taxonomy): domain Eukaryota; kingdom Metazoa; phylum Chordata; class Mammalia; order Carnivora; family Mustelidae; genus Martes; species Martes martes. The sequence continues at coordinate 43,501 of NW_027666442.1, read as the reverse complement.
AGTGTTGTGTATTTTCATGTGTCTTCATGTTTCTAATTATCATCCTTTCACTTCGATTTCAAGTATTCCTTTCAGCATTTCTTGGAAGGCAGTTCTAGTGGTAGTGAGCTCCATCACCTTCCTTTTTGGGGGGAAAGTCTTCATTTTGCCTTCTTTTCTGAAGGCAATTTTGCCAGGTTAAGTATTCTTGGTTGGCAGTTTCTTTCTCACAGGATTTTGAATATATCATTCCGTTCACTCCTGGCCTGCAAGGTCCCTGCTCAGCAATCTGCTGTAGCCTTATGGGGCTTACCTTGTATGAGAGAGTTTTTTTCCCTTGTTGCTTTTGAAATTCATTCTTTGTCTTTGATTTAGTGAGTTACATTATAATGCATCTTGTAGAAGATCATTTTGGGTTGAAATTTTGTGGTGACGTATTACCTTCATTAACTTGGATCTCCAAATCTCTCCCCCAGATTTGGGAAGTTCTCAGCCATTATTTCTTTAACTAAGCTCTTTACCACATTTTTCTCTCCTCCTTCTGGGACTCCAGTGATCTTTACATTGTTTTTTGTTTTGTTTTGTTTTGTTGTGTTTTGATGGTGCCCCATAATTTTCATAAGATTTCTTTATTCTTTTTCATTCTTTTTCCTTCTTGCTCCCCTATTTGGATAATTTCAGTTAATCTCTCTTTTACATCACTGGTTCCTTATTCTACTTTGTCAAGTCTGATATTGAAGCTCTCTATTGAACTATTCAGTTACTGTATTCTACAGGTCCAAAATTTCTGTTTGGTGTTTTTAAAAAGTGTTTTCTCTTGGTTGAACTTTTCGTTTTTCTCTTGTATTGTCTTCCTGATTTTGTTAAGTTGTTTATATGTGTTTTTTTAAATAGTTTCCTGAACATCTTTAGAACAACTGTTTTGAATTATTTGTTGAGCAATTCTTGGATCTCCATTTCTTTGGGGCCAGTTCCTGGAGGTTTACTCTATTCCTTTGGTGGAGTCATCTTTCCCTAATTCTTTGTGATTCCAATAGCCTTTTGTAGGTCTGTGCATTTGAAGTAGTCACCTGAACTTTATGGCCTGACTTGGGTAATATAAGACTTTGACCTCAAAGTGGGGGCATGCTGGGCACCAAGTGTGGGGTGTGAGTGGCATGGTTCTCTTTGGCTAAGGCCACGAGGATCCACAGCATTGACAACATTGTTGTCGTTGATAAGCATTCAAGGGGTCCATAGTGGCTTCAACGGCAGTTGGGGTCCTCAGTGACACTTCCAGGTACAATGGCTAGGGCCCAGGCATGTAGTGATGGTGGCCAGAGCTCGTGGTGGCATACTTGGCTGCAGAGTCCAGCTGCAGGTGCCTGTGTCGTGTCATGTGTCAGTTGGGCACATCATGCAGTGGTGGGGTCATGGAAGGCAGCAAAGGACAGGCCCAGCTACAGGCTCACTGGCATGCACTACTGTGGCTGTTGGGTATTGCCATGGGTTCACAGTAGTGTAAACTGTTGGCAGGATTCAAACCTGGGATGTGTGGGTGCACAGCTGGTGGGGCTAATGACAGAATACAGGGCCTAATCCAGGCCCACAAGCAATTACAGAATCCCTGGCTGTTGGTGTGCTCCCCTATGTCGCCACAGTCTTACTCCAAGGCCTACACACTTCACCAGAGGCCAGTGACAATTTTCAGGCTTACCAGGCTTGCAGCGTGCAAGTGCACAGCTAGATGGGTAGCCCCAAGTGCACCCATGGGGGTGGGGTCAGCGTTGGGGGTTTAGACTGGCATCTTACACCTGGGGAAAAACAGAGGCTTGAGCTGGCTGCTGGTGCAGTTCCCAGGCTCTTTTTGCAGCCAGAGAGGGGAATTAGAGGGAAGAGACTCAGACAACGGGTGTCAGCAAATGCCAATACCTGAAAGCTGGTGAAAACTGCAGGTTTTCACCTTAGTGAAATTTAGTGAAACTTACTTCCATGGAGGCTTAGTTGGTGATTGATTTCTTCACTGGCAAAACCTGCTGGGCTTCACTGTAGGGGGTCCTGCTACGTGGCTGCTATTAGTAGCTATTGTGTTTCTTTTTGTTCCTAACCATCTCTGCATATCTCACTTTTGTTGGTCTCTGGGTAGGGTAAACCTGAATTGGGACCTTTGTGCAGTATCCCGAAAACCTGGAGAAGCTGGTCCCTCACTCTGCTTTTCCTTTTCTAGTAAATGGAACTCCTTCTGGCTGGGGACTCTTGGCACTGAGCAGTGCCAGCTTGAGGGGTGAGATGATGCAGGCAAAATGAAACGTTCTTCTTTTCTTGTGCAATTATTCTCAAGTTTTTTTGTTTCACTGTGTTGCTAAGGTTTCTTAAGAGGACTCCTGAGCTCTTCCAGAGCCGTTTTTGTTCATGGAGAGCTTTCTGATTATTGATCTTTGTGAAGGGATGGAGGTGTCCTACATCGTTGTTTTGGTGATGTCACTCCCACCTTTCCCAGATTTTTAAATGCACTCCAAAATTTGTGAATCATTGTGCAAGATAGTAAAGGAGGGAGAAGTCAAGTACCATGTTTTATTGATCCCGGGTCAGCACAATTCCTTATATTGACCGTCATTACAAATTTATATTATTTACTTATCATCACTGTTACCCTTAGAATTAACTTGGGAAATAAAAGATATAACATTTTTATTATTTTCTTTACCAAGCTCTAGAAGGCCATACCACCTTCTGGGGAGTCATCTGTGCTATCGCTGTCAATCAAAGTCAGGTACTGTCATCACCAGACCATCTCAGAAGAGCAGGAGAGGCCCCTGCAGAGCATCTATTTGACTCATGTTGACCCATTAAGAGTACAGGACAAGACTCACAGCATGGGAATGTCTGCTGGAGATCCCACTAAAGTGGAGACCTTGGCAAACACCATTGGAAGAAATAAGCAACAGGGGACTCCTGCTCTGAAGGTTGGTCAGTGAAAGGCAGCAGTGGCCACACTGAATCTGCAGGGGGAATAGTAGGCCTCATTAAGCTGCACTATATAGAGATCCTTCCATCGTTGCACTATTTAGGCAGTGTAAACAGCATAAACACTAAGAGGTTGAATCTGTCCATTCCAGCAAGCCTGGAGGCTTGTAAAAGAGTCCCAAGAATTTATCAGGGGAGCTAGGGTTAACAATTTTGGATTTGGGGGGAACCAATGTTCATGTTGTCATTAGACGTTTGAAGCAGTAATCCCAGAATCTTAGGAGGCTAAATGAACCATTTCTACAGGCTGCCGGTTCCAGGAAGTCCCTACAGCTCCCAATGGAAGACATGGCTTATTATCTGGACCAAAGAATTTGGATACATCCTTAATTGGCCATACTTTTATGAAGGCTTGAAAACAACTCCAATAGGTTATCTAAAATATTGGTTTGATCAAAAGAATCTTAAGACTTATTTAAAACGTCTTCAGTTGTAGCACAAAAGTAAAAGGGGAAAGTGCCAAGATCTGAGGTAACAAAGAAATAGGAAAAAAATCAAATATATGGATATATAGTAGAAGATGAAATTGTAAACTAGATCATACAGGGTGCTTTGTAGACTATCTTTAAAAATGTGTGTTTTAAGTATGATAGGACATCACTGAAAGATTTTTTTTTAAGATTTTATTTATTTATTTGAAAGAGAGAGAGAGTGAGAGCACTAGCAGAGAGGAGAGGGATTGTTTTATTTATTTATTTATTTATTTTGGCTGTTATGCACAATGTTATGAACATTTTTTTTCAAAGATTTCATTTATTCATTTGAGAGAGAGAGAGAAGGAATGAGAGAGAGAGAGTATGAAAGGAAAGAGGTCAGTGGAGAAGCAGACTCCCCACCGAACAGTGCGCCTGATGCGGGACTCAATCCTGGGGTTCCAGGGTCATGACCTGAGCCGAACGCAGTCGCCTAACAAACAGCTACCCTGGTGGGCTTCTATGTACATTATTGGGCAATCCTAACTGGTTTTTGGGGTCAGGATCATGGGCCCCAGACAAGCAACATTGGTTGGCCAGTAAAATTGAAAGAAATATTTTTCAGATACTTTTGAGTTTCTATTATGACTTTTGATGACACTAAGTGCTGAGATTTGGAACATAATTATGTTTGGGTTAACTATCCTAAGATTTGGGGATTGTTTTATTTTTGTTAATGTGTAGGTGTGAAAAACAATTGCTGTGTAATTTTATATGCTTTAGATCCTTCATAGTGAGGCTGCTGAGCTGTGTGGCAAGCAAACAGACACAAAATCTGAGGTCCTGAACTGCAGCCACTCTAGAGAAAGACAGTCCAGTCTGCAGCTGCTTAAAGAATGAAGACATGGGGTGCCTGGGTGGCTCAGTGGGTTAAAGCCTCTGCCTTCAGCTCAGGTCATGATCTCAGGGTCCTGGGATCGAGTCCCATATCGGGCTATCTGCTCAGCAGGGAGCCTGCTTCCCTCTCTCTATCTGCCTGCCTCTCTGCCTACTTGTGATCTCTCTCTGTGTCTCAAAAAAATAAATAAATAAATCTTAAAAAAAAAAAGAATGAAGACACAAAAAATTCATCTAACTGAAATTGAGCAGAATGAACAGTTGAGGGAAATGATTACTTAGACTTTAAACTGAAATTGGGGACTTTAATTTCTTGGATTAGTAATGCACAGGGACAGCAGAATTTTTTCACACGTTAGCCCTTTGGGACTTCAACTAAAAGATTTTGAATTTTAATTTTTTAAGATTTTTATCTTTTAATTACATCAATGGGAAATTAACAATGGGAAGGTTTTTTTATTGAATTTAGGAGTATCACAGTATGTCGATATATGATATTTGGAATATTTTAAAGATTTTATTTATTTATTTGACAGAGAGAGATCACAAGTAGGCAGGAGGCAGGCAGAGAGAGAGAGAGGGAAGCAGGCTCCCTGCTGAGCAGAGAGCCCGATGCAGGACTCGATCCCAGGACCCTGAGATCATGACCTGAGCCGAAGGCAGCGGCTTAACCCACTGAGCCACCCAGGCGCCCCGATATTTGGAATATTTTAATTTAATTTGGAAGATTTGATTTCATTTTAATGTTTTAGTGTTGTTATTTAACCTCACTGCAGAAACTCTGAGAGGCTATGTTGGGCAATGTAGCTGGGCAAAATTTGGAATAGGAAATAGAACAGAAGTGAACGTTCATCTTTAAATTCAGAATGGCCACTGAGATCATTCAGTTAATATACCATTCTATCCCATTTCAGACCTTAGAGCAAAATCTAATTCTAAGAAAGGTCCTAGAAAGTCCCAGAGAGATCCACAAATGCATATGGAAGGGCTGTTATTTTCTTATAACAAATATTTTCTTCACTATGATAAATGCATATTAGTTCTATGCTAATAATGCCTCATGGACTGATTTTTAGAAGATATCTAAAAACAGTCAGAGACCTACATTTAGAATAAAATTTTTTAAAAATGCAGCAAAGATAACTCTTCTATTCAAAGGTAAAGGAAAAATACAGGGAATGATGATTGTATTATCACTTACTCTTCCATCTGGGAGATGGAAAATTTCTTTGCTGTAGGCTTTTTAAGCAGTTAGATGACAGAGACATTCAAATGTGGAAAAAAAAAATAGTTCTGGATTTTCCTCTCTTAGCTGAATCACTGCTACTTCCACTGCCAGGAGTGTACAAATGGTGATTGCACTTTGGCCCTTCAGTTTTTTCTCCTTGGGCCAGAGTGGAAGATAAATTTGGCTGTTCTTCCAAGTGTGGGCCTTGAGCCCTTTCCTGCCAGCATGGGAAAGAGGCTGGAAACCAGCTATGCCCTTTCTGCCCCTGACCTGTCAGCACGGCGGGTTTTCCAGAATTTTCCCACTTGCTGCTACTTTGCATACTCTTCTCTGGAAAGGGAGTCACTTTTCCATTCCTGGCATTATATCTTAATTTGGTGCAAGGTTGTGGTATAAGATTGGACCTTTTGTTTGTTTGTTTGTTTCATCATGAAAGACCTGTTCTTTACTGTTTTTATTTTTTAAGTTCATGTCATTCTCTTTCAAGAGTGATTTCGAAAGGGATTTCAAGAAGGGCACCTGAGTGGCTCAGCTGGTTAAGCATCTGACTCTTGATTTCGGCTCAGGTGGTCATCAGATGGGTCGTGATCTCATGGGTTGTGGAATTGGGCCCCATTTCAGGCTCCACGCTCAGTGGGAAGTCTGCTTGAGATTCTCTCTCTCCTCCCTCTCCTTCTGCCCCTCCTCCTGCTTGCACGCATGCTCTCTCTCTAAAATAAATAAATAAATCTTTAAAGAAAGAGAGAGATTTCAAAAATGTGTGCGTATATGGCCATTTTATCCTGACTTTAGAACTTTTAAAAATGTTTCAGTGTCTCCTTTAAAAAAAAGTCTGGCAAATTTGTTTAGTTAATGTATGGACACCATGTAAGGTTCTGAAGCAGAATGTCATATACATTAAAAGCCATCTCTGGAATTTTGAAGTTAGAGAAAAATTCTGCAAAACATCCCATCTAACCGTCTAATTCTAGTAGTGTTCTGAAGCTCACCTACTTTTTTTTTTCTTTTTCAAAGATGATTAAATATTACACAGTCAGAATTTCACATTCTACCTGGCATATGGTGAGTGTTCGACAAATGTTGGCTTTTATTGTTACTACTCTTTAATTTGCTCAGCCACATGTGATCATCACACAACAATTTTACCCTATGCTTATGTAGTACCTTTTTACTCTCCTTCTCTCTTCCCTCCCTGGCTCTTTCATTCTTCACTTTTTTTCTTTTCTTCTTGCTCTGGTCAGCTCCACAATCATCCTCTAAGTCTGCTACTATTTCTATCCTCATTGTTCCTATCAATAACTCCCATCAGGCAAATAGTGCAGATTTGTATGTTTACTTTAAAAAAAAAAAAGATTTTATTTATTTATTTGAGAGAGAGAAAGAGAGCACATGAGTGGTGGGGTTTGGGCTGAGGGAGAGGGAGAAGCAGGCTCCTGGTTGAGCAGGGAGCCCAGCGTGGGGCTAGATCCTAGGACCCTGAGATCATGACCTGAGCTAAAGGCAGATGCTTAACTAACTGAGCCACGCAGGCTCTCCTATACATTTACTTTCTAGTCCTATAAAGTACAAATGTGTTTCTTCCTTTTTTTTTTAAGATTTTATTTATTTATTTATTTATTTATTTGACTGAGAGAGACAGCAATAGCAGGAACACAAGCAGGCGAAGTGGGAGAGGGAGAAGCAGGCTTCCCAAAGAGCAGGGAGCCCAAAGAGGGCCTCCATCTCAGGACCCTGGATTCATGACCTGAGCCAAAGGCAGATGCTTAATGACTGAGCCACCTAGGCACCCACAAACATGTTGCTTATTGAGGCATATTATTAAATTTAAACATAAACTGTTTAAATTACTATATCAACTACACTAGGAGGTCCTATATGTTAGTATAAATGCAGACCACCCAAATATTATTGCTTATGGGGATATCCTTTTATTCTTCACGGACAGATGTGAAGTACCAGAATGCCTTTACTATGCAGAAGGCCTGTTTCTGCTTGGCACCATTTTGTATTCAAAGTAAGGATGCTTGTTAGTTAACTCATGGCATTTTCCTTTAGTCTATAAGATGTGAGGCATTTGGGAGGACATTTTAGCTCATGCTCATCTTATTTCTTTGGTCAATCCAGATGTTTCTGGGAAGAAGGATTTTAACACTTTTTATAGCATTACGTTTTCTGGAAGTCAACCTATGCTTTCATGGACTCTGAAAAAATCCAGTCGTATGTTGTTTCCAGTGCTTGGAATCGTCTCTCAAAGACATTTGCTGATTACTATGGTAGTGCCTAAAAAAAGGTTTTAGAGCTCTTTTCTATGAATGCATTACTGTAGCATTCAGAATTAAGATCTGTCTCTGATTCAAAAATCAAAGTATAATCATGGAAACTATTTTTTCAGGAAATTAGATTTTCCTGGCTGAGATAGCAATAAGTCTGACTGACAAGGAAAACTCTCCACATGAACAATATTTTATCTGGGAATTTCAGAACACTGAGAGTAATGATTGCTTAAGGTGGGCCGGATTTGACTGACAAGGAAAACTCTCCACATGAACAATATTTTATCTGGGAATTTCAGAACACTGAGAGTAATGATTGCTTAAGGTGGGCCAGATTTGGGCAATGATTCTTTAATATATTGAAAGAGTGAGATAAAATTTTTATTTTTACTTCTTTGTAACCACAAGATGGCACCACTTTCCTATTTTTAAAAGTTTGACACTGCTATTTTTCATTTTTTACGTTTTTTTAAAGATTACAGATGTTTGGGGACATTTGGTTATAACTTTCCCTCAAATACAGGCTCATAGACTATAAGGCTAGAGTTACGGTATTAAATAAGAATTTGTAGGTGGAATAAGATTTATAATATGCATCGCATATGCATGGCATTTAAATGGTTTAAATGGTTGGAATCTCAGCCCAAGGGAAAGGAGTTTCTCTGGGGGTTTTGTAAGTGAAAAGGGCAATGGGCAACTTAAACTGAGAAGTCAGATGTAAAGTGGTCTTGGCCAGCAGTTCCCTGTCTGGTCCAAGGGTATGAGCTGGCAGAGAATATAGGCAGGAGGAGAAGGAGGGTAAAAATGTCAGCTGTGCTGAGAGTTGAACTCTCGTAGAAATGATATTTTGAAGTGATGGGAGTGCTGAGGTTGTGTTTGAGGAAGAAGGAAGAGATCAGAGGAGGAGAAGCATACCTAAGGCGGAAGCAAAAAGTAGAAGGCAATTCCACCCACTCCTCAGCTCTGACCTAACTCTGTTAACATATCCTGGTTTAGCAAACTGTCCTGGGCCTACAAAAGACAAACGAAGGGAACCAATGGGGAACCAGCCACCTTCCTGTCATAAATGCTGTTTGTAAGGCTGTTGTCTAGCTATAGTTATAAGACCTTCCTGTCCTCACCGTCCATTCCCTGTTCTCCTTCTCTTCATCAGTCCAATCCCTTTGGGTTATAGTTAGTAGAAATCCAGTGCAAAGTAGCTTAAACAAAGGGGAATTTATCCACGCATGAGACTTAAAAGTTCAGGGTTTGAATAACTTCAAACAGTTACATATAGATGTTCCACTGTTGGTTCTGTTGTTGTTGTTTTTCCCCCTGTTGTCTTCATCCTTCCTCACATCTGTCCAGGTTGCAGGAAAGACTGCCCCAGCAGCACTAGACCTTCATGATTTTCATAGCCATCAATCTCAGAAGCCATTAGTTTCTCTCCCAGTATTCCTACAAAGACCCTCATTGATGGCTCTGGGTTGTGTGTCCACTTGGCATAAGAATTATATGGACCACACAAGGTGCAATACTCAAAAGAAAAGGTTTATGGACAGATTTTAAGTGTAACCCATGTCCATTATATCTTCCTAAGAAAGTATCTGGATAGTAACATGGCCCCAGGCCAATGTTCCCAATGTAGTAAGAACTAATCTACTAAGTGCAGGGAAAATGCACAGCTTATAATTATGGATAAGGACTAGACCTAAGTTTGGAGATCTTCAACCTAGGAGGAAAGTCTCTTAGAGAGAATTAAAGGTTTGATCTGTTGTTACCCTCGAGTATTTCCTGTTCTTTTTAGCCATTGACTTCTATGAGTAAGTATAATGGTGGTCAGGTTGACTCGAGAAGAATTTCTGGTCTCAGAGTCTCCTGAACTAAAATCAGTCTTTTCCCCTCACCCTCCTTCTATCCCTCCCTCTGTACCTTCCCACCCCATCATCAAATGTGACTGGATTTCCCTTGCCCCATTGTATGTAGGACTCGTTTGGAATCCTGAAATGAGACATCCAACAGAAATCTTGGGACTAAAGTCTTTGTGTTCAAAGCAGGGAATTGGAGATGTTTCTTTATACTGATGTGTGGTGATATAATTATGCCAATAACGAAAGCTCTAGATGTAGTTACTTTCATTAATTTCCATCTCACAAAGGTAATAAGTGTTCTGTAGTGAGTGCCTGGGAAGATGGCTCTTGCCAAATCTGGAGAATATAAGGAAAGAAGAGTTCTTCTGGGTAAACGTTCTTGGTGCCAGGTATTAGAAGCTTTTGTAGACCTCAACAGCATACTGAGAAGTTTAATGATATACTCATATATTTTAGGCTAAGTTTATTTTATAAAGGGTCAACCCATTATATTAGCATGATGACTGTGCTTTCCTTGTGGAAAACTTGGAAACAGACTTATAATAAAATGTCCCCCTGTCCCCCCCCCACCCTGAAAACTAGATTGTTTAGTTTGAGAGAATTGATCATAGTCTTACAATGACAGTTTCTACACTATTTTACACAGCATTCTCAGAGTATTGAACATTTACTTTGACAGCAAAGCTGTGGAAAGAAAGGTTCTGACAGTGGTTATGAATGAAAAACCAGGTAAGAAGCTTGACTTTAAGGAATAATTTGTATCCTGTTAATTGTCCTATGGGTCTTAAGGAAATGAGATAGACAATAATCCATTGTTAGTGGGCTAACGAGGCACAATATCTGAAAAGTTGGCATGTATATTGGAAGTTCCTTGATGATGAATGATGTTGAACATCTTTTCAAGTACGTGTTGGCCATCTGTATGTCTTCTTTGGAAAAATGTCTATTCAGAGCCTCTACTCGTTGTAAAATCAGACTGTGTTTTGTTTTGTTTGGCTATTGAGTTGTAGAAGATCTTCTTGTATTTTTGATATCAGCTCTACTCCAAGTCCTATTTCTATGTTCCCTTTTCATTGACTGGTACCACCCTTCATTTGGACAGGTTAGTTTATCTCTCATCCCATCAACCACTGAATTTTAAAATTTTTACCTTCAAAACATCTTTTGAATTCTTCTGTCACTTTCCACCATAGTCTGAACACCATTATTTTTAATGTGGAATACTACATTATTAGCCTTAAAAATGGCTTTCTTGTATGCAATCTGACCTTCACCCTGGCAGAATAACCTTTTCAAATATGAATCTGTTGATAACCACTGCTTAGACAAGACACTTCAGAAATTCCCCTTTATGTTTAGGATAAAGACTATTTCTAAACATAAGTCACCAGTGCCTGTATGATCTGGCCCCTCCCTTAGACTCTGGCTTTCACCTGCACCACCTCCCTCACTCCTCCATGCTCCAACCTCTCTGGCCATGTTCTCTCTAGCCACAGAGTCTTCTCACATGAGGCTCCTTCTGTCTGGATCACTCTTCTACCTCTCCACTACTTACCAAGCGGACTCCTATCTTCCCACAATATAAGCTCAAGCTTCAGCTCCTCCAAGTCTGCCTTCGTGCACCTGCCTTGCAGCTCTTTCTTGGCACTTATCACTGATAATTTTACATTTGCTTCTATTATTGTTGTTAGCCAATAATGCCTATCTTCCCTACTGGACTCAAGCTCTACAAGGTCATGACTTATGTCTGCCAATCATAAATTCCATAGTCCCAGGCAAGAGAATGTAAGAGGAGCTCAATGAATAGTTGTTAGATGAAAGATTGCTTATATTGCTTTACGACTTACTTTTCTATCTAAAAGAAAGCGGTGTGCGGTTACTGTTAGGTTTGGGCTGCCTTGAGCATTGTTGTGAAGTGGCCAGCAGAACCTTCAGTGGCATACATGAAAGGGATGTAGCAGGCTACTGTGTATGTTCTTTCAGAGGAGGTTGTGGATAGAGGAGCCCAATTTCTCAGAAGAAATAGATGTTGCTCCCACCTCATTTCCTGTCTAGCCACGTAAAAAGCAGACTAAATGGAGCAAGTTAATTTAGCACAGTTTCAGATGAAGTCTCACACTATTCCTGGGATGGGATAGCATTATAGGATAGTCAAGGTGGTCTGAGATTGGCTGTGGACAGTTGCAATTGGTGTTCTTCTATACACGTTGGGAAGCATGTCAAAGTTTCCAGAAGTGTTACCTGAAATAAAAATCTTGTTTGCCTACCTAAAAACTGTTCCCACCTTTTCTGGGGATGTAGAGTCTTTATTGCATTCCAGTGTGTAACCCTAACTCATGCGCCTTGAGAAAGATACAGTATCCAGACCCCAGCAAGAAATTCTAATGGATCTAAGCCAGCCATTGTGACCCAGTTTCCTTGTCAGTTATTGAATCTGATGCAGGCATGCCACGGCATGTGAGAGGCCTTCGTGTTCTTGGAGAAAAGGCTCTTCTCTTGTTATCAGAAGCACATGGATAAGCAGTCCCCCTCCTTCTGCTCAATGCTGTTGTGGGTGAATGGGGTCCTGAGAAGGCTGCAGCCAGCTTGTGACATGGGAACTAGTCTGCAGATGAGACACATGCTGAGCATGGCAGAGAGGCAAGGTAGAAAGTTCTGAGCTGCAGGCTAGTTCTCCAGGCTCCAGCCTCCAGACTGCCACCAAGCCACCATCCATCTAAAATGTTTTAATGTAATAAGTGTATTCCCCTGCTTTCTTGTCAGTTTCCTGCTGGAGTATCCATTTGGCCTCTGCAAACCATTTTTCTGTTCTCACCTTTAAATATGGCACCCCCTCTGAACCTCTACTCCGCTTGTTTCTTGGCATTTAAAGTCCTGTCATACAAGATCGCTTGCCATTCCTGAGTGCTAAGGCCTGTTATTTCATGGCTCTGTCAGATTGTTTATGCTTTGTGTTCCCTGTGGTTTAGAAATCCTATTCACTGTGATGCCTCTCTTGACTTCTGAGGTAGCATTTTTTTTTACCACCAGACCTATAACCTCTTTTTTTTTTTTTTTTTAAGATCTTCTTTATTTGAGAGAGGAAATGCATGCGACCAGAGGAGGAGCAGGGTGGGGGAGGGAAAGAGAGGGGAAAGAATCTTCGGCAGACTCCTTGCTGAGCTCAGAGACTGATGTTGGGCTTGATCCCATGACTCTGAGATGATGACCTGACCTAAAACCCAAAAGTTGAGTGCTTAACCGACTGAGCCACCCTGGTGCTCCCAGACCTAGAACTTCTAACATAATATCAAAATGATTTCAAAAAATTAGTTATTTGTTTATCTCTCCCCAGTAGATTGAAAACATTCTGATCAGTGGTTATTTATCTTTACATTTTCACAACCTATACAAGTTCAAGTTTGTAAAAGGTACTCAGTAAACATTTAATAAATTAATGACGTTTTTCCTCTGGTAGAGATAAAGGAGTGTGAACATCAAACCATTGGAACCCTGAGTCCACATGCGACCTACTGTTTTCAGTATAGTGTTCTTACAGAGAGTTTCTTTATTAATCAATGGATGGAAGTGTAAGTTCCAGAGTTAGTTTCCTTGCCATTGATCAAGTAATTTATTTTTGAGTCTTAGTGTAATTCTTCTGATGGTCAACAAAAACTAGAAATTCTAGAATTTTGGAAAGGATTTTTTTGTGAGTGATCATTATATTATTGGGCAGTGTTATCTGTATAGTAAGTCAGTACTGATGCCTTGTTTGTGTATTTAGGGGTTCCTGTTGCGGGACAGGGGATCAGATGTTGAGAGTTTGGACAAACTCATGAAAACCAAAAATATACCTGAAGCTCACCAAGATGCATTTAAAACCAGTTTTGCAGAGGGTTTTCTGAAAGCTCAAGCCCTAATGCAAAAAACCAATGGTAAGTTGATTAGACACCATCCATATTTGGGAATAATATCTAAAAGGAAGTCATAGTCCTACCTTTTTTTTTTTTTTTTTTTAAATTTTGTTTATTGTTTATTATTGAGAGAGATCACAAGTAGGCAGAGAGGCAGGCAGAGAGGAGGAAGCAGACTCCCTGCTGAGCAGAGAGCCCGATGTGGGGCTCGATCCCAGGACCCTGAGATCATGACCTGAGCTGAAGGCAGAGGCTTAACCCACTGAGCCACCCAGGCGCCCCCATAGTCCTACCTTTAAGTGATTACACATATTTTTTCTAACACATATGCACCTTTTCATTGGTTATATTCCATTATATTTGTAACTTAAGCTGTGTCAAAATGGAAATACCTGTTGACACTCTCCCTTTTCTCAAATGAGAACCAGAGTCAAGGACAGAAGCATGAGTGCCTTCGTGAGGTTTTTGATAATAGGGTGCTGAAAGGAAATCATGGCAATTATACAAAAGAATGTCAGGTTCCAAAATTGCATTTGATGGAATATGATTACTGTCAATAACCTAATTCTTGCTTTTCATCAAGGTGTCATTTGTCATTGTTGTTATCTGATTTAAGTTTTTTTTTTCTTTTCTTTTCCTCCTCCAGATTCTCTGAGACGAACTCGTCTGATTCTCTTCTTTCTGCTGCTGTTTGGCATTTATGGACTCTTAAAAAATCCATGTTTTTCTGGTAAAGGCTCTTTTTATTTATCTGACTTTTATTTTTAATCTTTTAAATACTTGATTATTTTTCATAGTCTGCCTTAGAGAGGAGAGAAGAAGCATTTCCTGTTTTGTTTTTTAAAGATTTTATTTATTTGACACAGAGAGAGAAAGATCATAAGTAGGCAGAGAGGCAGGCAGAGAGAGCGGGGAAAGCAGGCTCCCTGCTAAGCAGAGAGCCTGATGTGGGGCTCGATCCCAGGACCCTGAGACCATGACTTGAGCCAAAGGCAAAGGCTTAATCCACTGAGCCACATGGGTGCCCCAGCATTTACTGTTCTGGTGTCTAGGCCTTTCTTTCCTAAGTCAACAGTTCACAGATTGGGTCAATTTGAGGTGTTTTTTTGCATTGAAGTAGAAAAGTTTTAATCTGTTATGGTTACATGCCAACTGCATTATCAGGGCTCATTATATTTACATTGCTTTGTGGGTTACAAGAAAAGTTCCTTCAGACACTGTACGAATTTCAAGTTTTATTTTGAGAAAATAATTAATATTTTGTTAATGTTCCAAGGATTATGTTATAGCAAAAATGTTAGCTTAGCTTCTGGTAATGGTTGGTTTTCCAGACTTCTAGAAAGTTACACCTGTCCAGTTATAAAATTTGAAAACATGTAGAATAATTTTATAATAACAATACAAAGTGAAATAGTCCCCTATTTCAAAGACACACTAATAAATTTATGAAAAATGTATATATAATACATAAGTGTATAAAAATCTGGGGCTCCTGGGTGGCTCAGTTGGTTAAGCATCTGCCTTCAGTTCAGGTCATGATCTCAGGGTCCTGGGATCGAGGCGCCTGCACCTTCCCCCACTTGTGTGCTTTCTCTCACCCCCTCTCAAATAAATAAAATCTTAAAAAAAATTTATATATATATATATATAAATTTAGTATACAATTAAGAATTGCCTCAAGCGATTCTCATAGTTCTCCGTTTGCCAGTCTAAAATGAAGTAATAACGCCCATCCTAAGTAGTTCCTGTTGCTTTCTCAGCTATTCAGTTTTTACCTTGTGTTTTCTATGTTCTTTAGGATTGTTTACCTTGAGAGAAAAACGGATAACAATTAAAGAATTACAGTTGGTCAGGGGCGCCTGGGTGGCTCAGTGGGTTAAGCCTCTGCCTTCCGCCCAGGTCATGATCTCAGGGTCCTGGGATCGCTCCGCATCGGGCTCTCTGCTCAGCGGGGAGCCTGCTTCCCCCTCTCTCTCTCTGCCTGCCTCTCTGCCTGCTTGTCATCTCTCTCTCTCAAATAAATAAATAAAATTAGAAAAAAAAAAAGAATAACAGTTGGTTTGGATCAGGACCTCATCCCAGAACTTGCATGTTACCCCAGATATTTTAAGGTTTTTGTATCATCAAACCTTAGATGAGATTTTAACATACATCCAGGAATATCCTTTTCTTTTTTTTTCTTAAGATGTTATTTATTTGACAAAGAGTGATTGCAAACATGGGGAGCAGCAGGCCCAGGGAGAAGCAGGCTCCCCGTTGAGCAGGGAGCCGGATGTGGGGCTCAGTTTCAGGACCCTGAGATCATGACCTGAGAGGAAGGTAGATGCTTAACTGACTGAGCCATCCAGGTACCCCCAGAATATTCTTTTTATAGTCAGAGTCACCTTCTTTTGTCTCCTCATTTTCAAAACACAACCAGTGTAGGGACACCATATGATTGATACTGGAGGGGTGGGGTTAGTTCTGGCTATTATTTTATGTTTCTTAATTTCTTATATTAAACAAAAATATGTATCAAAATATGAAGTGCATTGCCTTATAATTTCTTATAAGGTTCAAGTGGTTTGGCTATAAATTTAATTTGCATAATTTATAAAGTCCCTCTGTATAAATCCTTAAATAAACAATGTAGTGGGCTAAAACTGTTAGTATCCAATGTAGAATTACTACACTACATTTACTCTTCCAACTTATGTATTCTTGGTATGTTAAGTGTTTTCAACAAAACTCTAGTTTTGCTTACTGATTTTTTTTTTTTTGCATCTAAATTTCTGTCTTAAAGACAATATTTTTGTCTTCTTCTGAGGAAATTAGAAATTGCTCTAATTACTCACTTACTTCTGTTCAGTAGGGAAGTTTAACCAAAGGGGAGAGGTTTTAAGAAACTTTTGTGATAGTTCCCTGTAGTTGATCTGAAGTATTTTACTGTCTTTCAAGCTTTCACTGTCATTCTTAATGATGTCATTACTGATATATATCATCTGAGGGCAAGTAATAACAGCTGCTAGAGGAGGAGGCTGCGTGAAAAGTGAAATAATCTCTTTTAAGGTTTACCCTTTTAAAAAAAAAATGTTAGTGCCAGTTTTTATGCTAATTTTAAGGCAATGAATTTTGTGGTGTGCATCCCTGACCAGTTGTATCAGGATAATTTAGGGTGATTGTTAAAAATGCAAACTGTCCTGGGCCTTTTTCTAAAACTATAAACCAGAAATTCTGGGCCATGGCCTGGGAACTTGCATTTATACATTTCTCAAGTGATTTTTATGCAGAGTTGAGTTTGAGAATGATTGGTTTAAATTTCTCTTAGATATGATAGGGGAAGAGGGAAATAATTTTTCATTTTAAAATATTTATTTATTTGACAGAGAGAGAGATCAGAAGTAGGCAGAGAGGCAGGCAGAGTGGGAGGGGGAAGCAGGCTCCCTTTCTGAGCAGAGAGTCTGATTCTGGACTCCATCCCAGGACCCTGAGATCATGACCTGAGCCGAAGGCAGGGGCTTAACCCACTGAGCCACCCAGGTGCCCCAATTTTTTATTTTAACTGGAAGGTGTAAAAATGTTATTTTAGGGGCACCTGGGTGGCTCAGTCGTTAAGCGTCTGCCTTCAGCTCAGGTCATGATCCCAGAGTCCTGGGATGGAGCCCGCATCAGACGCCCTGCTTGGCGGAAGCCTGTTCCTCTTCTCCCACTCCCCCTACTTGTGTTCTCTCTTTCGCTGTGTCTCTCTCTGTCAAATAAATAAAATCTTAAAAAAAATGTCATTTTAATGTGAGTCATTTATTCCTTGAACATGGTCTAGGAATCTGGAAGATGTAGTTTCTTTACCTCACTATGAATTAATGTATGTAAACTTAAATATAATTTTCTGTACTTTCTTACATCTGAATAATAGGGTGGTTGAAATCTTATGAAACTATCAAATATATAAACAATTATTTTTTTTTCTCTTTAGTCCGCTTCCGGACAACAACAGGGCTTGACTCTGCAGTAGATCCCGTCCAGATGAAAAATGTCGTCTTTGAACTTGTTAAAGGAGTAAGTTAAAAAGTTTACCCTGCACTCTTCAAATATTATCTAATTATATAAGGCCAATATTTGATTTTAAAGGTATAGAATAGAAAATATATACATTGGTCTCTACCTCCAGTTCGAGGCACTAAAACTCTTGTAATTCCCTAAATGACAAGAGTACTAAGTGCATCTTTGCTTCTGCAGTTTGGTCTTTGCAGCTTATGTGTGACACAGGGCTTCTAAATCCCTAGGAATTTCCTGGGCGATGGCACGGTCATTGTATGAGGCCACTCTGGTGGGCTCCTGGGTGGGGCTGGACACTAGATAAAACGAAGCCATGATTAGAACCTTGGAAGTTTTAGCTTCACTGCGTATTCTCCAACCCTCTTTTAGGTATTGGGACAGAAGAAATAAATCTCTGCTGTCCTTTCTAACAGAAACTAAACCATGATATTGCATATAAGGAAATAATAGAGTATGTTCAAATGTGATGAAATCTTATGGGAAAAATATGGAGCCGCGTGAAGAAGATTGGGAGTTTTGAGAGAAAGATCACAGTTTTAAATGGGGATGTTCAGTTTCTGATTGACTGAGAAGGTGACATTTGAGTGAAGATTTGAAGATGATGGAGTAAAATGCATGTGTTTTTTTTTTAAGATTTTATTTTTAAGTAATCTCTACACCCAACATGGGGCTTAAACTTGCAACCCTCTACACCCAACATGGGGCTCAGACTTGTAACCCTGAAATCACATGCTCTACTCACTGGCCAGCCAGGTGTGCCTAAACCATGTATGTATTTGAGCAGAGGACACTTCTAGCCAGAGGAAGAGAGAGAGCAAAGATGCTGAGAATTAATGTGCCTGACTTGTTTGCTGACCAATCAAAAGGCCACTTTAATATGGAGCAGAATGAGGGCTCTTACTCTTTCCACACTCTCTTCCTTATCTATGCATAAATATTTTTCACAGCCTCGACTATTAGGGAATAAATTATCAGGAGTCACTATGATAATTTTATACCAAGTAGTCCTTCCCTTCCCTTGGCAATTTTTTTAAGATTTTATTTCTTTATTTGACAGAGAGAGATAGCACAAGTAGGTAGAGAGGCAGACAGAGAGAGGAGGAAGCAGGCTCCCCACTGAGCAGGGAGCCCGATGCGGGGCTCGATCCCAGGACCCTGAGATCATGACCTGAGCCGAAGGCAGAGGCTTTAACCCACTGAGACACCTAGGCACCCCTAAAAATATAATTTGTTAAAAAATATTTTATTTATTTATTTGTCAGAGAGAGAGAGAGCAAGCAAGTGAGCTCAAGCGGGGGGGAGAAGCAGGCTCCCTGCTGAGCAGGGAACCCAATGCGGAACTCGACCCCAGGACCCTGGGATCATGACCCAGGGTGTTCGAGAACTGGTCTCCAGCACAGCGCTGGCTGGTTATCACTTAGCAAAGCCCTAAAGTCCATGTATTTCTTTAGAGAGTCTAAATTTTATACTTTGCTTGTCCTGGGTCTCCAGAGAACTTTGTGTTTGGACCCAATAATTCCTTTAGGCTGAACCATATCAGAAACCCCTTTCCATGTGACGAGAGGCCCCTAACCTGTGAAGCAGGGACTCTATCCCACAAAAGAAGCAGAAAACATCGCATGCGCTCTGCCTTGGCAGCTCAGGTGTAGCGACATGACCCAGGCTCCGCCAATGAGAGGGACACACTGCGGTGACGTGATGGGGAGACTCCGTGGGATCCATCTGACAGGTGGAAACAGCCGCATTCAGGGTCCAGATCTGACAAGTCTTTGCAATGAGCTCAGTCATCTCTGCGGCCCCCGGAGCACCTCCCACCATTGTCTGCCCTGACCATCCTTCCTGGAAGTTATCCTTCCCCCCTTTGTCTGTAGGTCCACTACATGTTTGTATCCTGAAATAATACCTTGTCTTGTTTTGCAGGGTGTGGACCTTCGTCCAGACGGACTCATACCGCACGCGCTGTTCTGTCTTGTGGACGCTGGACGCTGTTACAGAGATTTGCCCGTATTGTCGCCTGTGGGCGCAGTGCGTTGATTTTTCCCCCAGGGTCTTATCCCACTGCATGAGCACATCCCGGTGTGTTTACCTATTCCGCTGCGGAGGGATAGCTGGGATGTGGCTAGACCTTTGCTGGTTGGTATCTCTTGTTCTATGTGGCTAAGGGAAAAAGAAAATCCTCACCTCTGGCAGAGGCTGGGAGAAATACAGGGTACATCTAAATATTGCTTGGCTTGGTTTGGTATAGGGCATAAAGAGGTTAAAAACATTGTTTCTGTCACCTTATATCTCAAAACTTTGATATCATTGTGACCAAGAAAACCAAAGCGAAGCCTAGTGAAGTGAGTGGAATTATCTGGAATTCTAACGGTTTCAAAGACATGACGACGTGGCAGCGAAGCAGAGGACGGAGCAACAAGCAGTGCCTTCAGTCACGGACATCCGAACTGTGAACTTGGAAGAACCAGCAAGGCCCACACAATTATTTACATCCATAAAACTTGAAGACATACCGGAGTGTGAAGAAGTCTAGGAAATTTCTCAGGGCAAGCAGCCTACCGATCAAGGAATATTTGTTAGGTGTCTACTTTGCGCAAGACATTCCATTAGGTATTGTAGGAAGTACACAGATGTTTACAAGATGGAGGAAAAGATGCCCTAGACCTTAAAGAGCTTATCCATTGACTATCAGTAGATACAGGGACATGTACGCTAAGGGTCAAGGGAATGGCTGTAAGGTTTCTGCTTTACTCCTGGGTTACAAGCTCTGTGAAAGCAGGGACTGAAGCAGTTTTCTTTCTTTCTTTTTCTTTTCACCCTCCCTTCCTCCCTCCCTTCCTTCGCTTTATGTATTAACTTGAGAAAGAGCACAAGCAGGGGGAGAGTGGCAGAGGGAGAGGGAGAAGCAGACTTCCCGCTGAGCAGGGAGCCCGACGCGGGACTGGATCCCAGGACCCCGAGATCATGACCTGAGTGGAAGGCAGATGCTTAACTGACTGAGCCCCCCGGGCACCTCAGCAATCTCTCCATTGTGTCTCCACAGTTTTGGATGAATGTGTGAATGAAGAATCTGGAATCATCAGGAAAGACTGTGGAGAAGAAACGTCTTTTTATTTATTTACTTAATTTAAATTCAATTAATTAACATATAGTGTTTTATTAGTTTCTGGGGCAGAGGTCAGTGATTCATCGGTTGCATATAACTCCCAGTGCTCACTTCATCACATGCCGTCCTTAATGCCCATCCCCCAGTTACCCCGCCCCCCCCACCTCCCCTCCAGCAACCCTCAGTTTGTTCCCTGGAGTTAAGAGTCTCATGGTTTGTGTCCCTCTCTGATTTCATCTTATTTTATTTTTCTCTCCCTTCTCCTATGATCATCTGTTTTGTTTCTTAATTTCCACATGAGTGAACTCATGTGATAATTGTCTTTCTCTAGTTGACTTATTTCGCTCAGCCTAATACCCTCTAGTTCCATCTCTGTTGTTGCAAATGGTAAGATTTCATCGTTTTTGATGGCCGAATGCTATTCCGTTGTGTATATCACATCTTCTTTATCCATTCATCTGTCCATGGACATCTGGACTCTTCCCATAGTTTGGCTATTGTGGACACTGCTGCTATAAACATTGGGGTACACGTGCCCCTTCAGATCACTACGTTTGTATCCTTTGGATAAATACCCAGTAGTGCAATTGCTGGGTTGTAGGGTAGCTCTATTTTTAGCTTTTTGAGGAACCTCCGTACTGTAGTGGCTGCCCCAGCTTGCATTCCCATTACATCGCAGCGTAAGAGGTTCCCTTTCCCGAGAAGAGGGTCTCGGTGTGAATGCCAAAGGGAGTTAGCACTGACTCTGAACAGTAGGAAAGAGGATACGGAATAGGTCAAGGGGCTGGGCCTTGGCCTTGGGGATTGGAGAGAGGAAGAAGCCAGGTTGTAGCCGAGAGCTCTTCAGGGCATGAAGTGGGGACAGTGTCTGGAAGGACGGGGTCGGGCTCCAAAGTCAAGCTCTTGAAAGCCAAGTGAAGGATTTTAGTTTTATTCCACACTTCGTGAGAACAACTGCATTGCAGTGCACTGAACAGGGGAGGAAAGCGGTGTTACGGGAAGATTTGTTTTAGAGGGATGCAGAAAAGACTGTGTCAGATGGGATCCAGAGAGGACTGGGATCCCTCTCTCTACTTGGTCGGGGCTTATTTGCACAGTAGCAGTTGGAAGATGCCCAGGGCTGGTAAGAAGGGACAAGCCCTGATGCACAAGCGCTTTTCAAAGTAGCATCATATATTCTACTGTTCTTTTGGCCAAAGCAAGTCACCTGTTCAGGCCCAGATTCAAGGAGGTGGAAAATAAACCCTTCTTGATGGAAGGAGGGGCAATGCCACAAGGCAGACAGGAGAATGTATAGGAAGGGGTGAGCTTCTGGCTGTTTTTGAAGCCTCCCACCCTGGGCTAGGGGCTGAAGAAAACAGAAAGCACTAGATGCTTGGGGGTTGGGCTAGAAAGAGCAGAAATGCATCTACTTCCCGGAACACATCTAAATGCCGTAGTCTTAAAATCTGATCTGCTTACTCTAATTAACCCAGAAATTATGCAGATCATTTCAGACAAGTGTTTAACCCAGCTCTCAGAATCCGGGTGTCTAGAAAAACAGACTCAGAAACTTTGTCTTTCCGTAGTTCTTTCCGTCTCTGAGACATTTTAAGAATAAAAGTGAACATTGCATTTAAGCAGTTGGAAGCATGCCTGGTTTCTTATCAGCCTGTGGCAGCAGGGGCACTCCCTCAGAGCAAACCTGTTCTGGTCCTCCCACTACCCACAATTTACAGCCTACTGCATCACAGGCACGGTGTATGGGGTTGACACGCTTTTTGGAGACCTTAAAAACATTGTTTTTTTTTTTTTTTTTTTTTTGAGTCATGAGCAAACTTTTAACTCAAAATTGCAAGAGATACTGAAAAATCTAGATGCAGATACATCATTAAAATAATTTGAAAGCAATTTCTAGATCTTCTCACTTCCTTTGAGTTCTCAATTAGAGATGCCCCCCAAAATCGCACAGCCAGCAGCATTTAAGTGACCTCTTTATAGTGAAATAAATCCCGAAGTAAAATGATAAATACTCCTTCTGACTCAGTTTCGCGGCGAAAACAGAAAAAAGAACACTGAGGTAAAGTGGGGATGAATGACCGTGTTTGGTCTGCTAACAGGTCCCCAATATGAGCATCTGCCCAGGGCCTCCCGGGGGCGGGGACTCCACCGGCTCGGCAAGGGCCTCGCACTCAGGGCTGTCCACGCTTTCCAGGCGGGAGACGCCGTCATCGGAGCCAAGGGAGCCAGGTTTCCGGGGGTCCTTCCTGGCCTTTGACCTGCTGTGGCGGAGCGCCAGTTCCGCGGGAGACCTGCTGGCCTGCAGGCCGCGCCGGGCCACGAAGATCCCCTCCTGCCGGGAGCAACTGCACCGAGGCTGTGGCCGGCCGCCCCGTTATCCTTCAATGAGGAAGAACCCGCTCCCGCCGCCCCACCAGGATCGCGTCCCCGACCGGCTCAGGCCTCCACTTCCTCGGGGCGTGGCCCCACCGCCCCTCACCAGTAGGCCACGCCCCTCGGCGGCTGAGGAGCGCGCCTTTCTCTGACGTCAGGTCCCGCCCCGGCCCCGCCCCGCGCCCGCCCTCCGCAGCTTGAGCGGCTTCGCCTGAGGCGGCCGTTGGGGAGGCGGCTGAGGCGGCTGAGGCGGCGGCGGTGACGGTGACGGGGGCTGCGGTGGCCGACCCTGCGGACGGCGGTCGGCTGTCTGTCTGCTTCCGTCCCGGAGCGGCGGGCGATGGTGTGGCGGAGCGCGCGGACGCGGGCGGCGCGGCGGCGGGCATGAGGGAGGATGGAAGGGCAGGACGAGGTGTCGGTGCGGGAGCAGCACTTCCACAGCCAAGTGCGGGATCCACGGTGAGCCGGCCCGCGCCCCGCCCCCCGCGTCCCCGCGTCCCCGCGCCCCCGCGTCCCCCGCGCCCGCCGCGGCCGAACTGCCAGCCGCCCCCAGTGCCCGGCGCCTCCGCCCTCCTCGCGCCCCGCGCCCCCGGCCCCGCCGCCTCCATCTCCCGGGCCCGGCCACGCCCCCCGCCTCCTCCCCCCTCCGCCCCGCGCCCCCCGCCTTCAGTGCCCAGTGTGCCCCGACCCCCCGCCCCGCGCCCCCCGCCCTCCGCGCCCGGCGCCCCCCCCCCGCCCCGCGCCCCCCGCCCTCTGCGCCCGGTGCCGCCCCGCGATCCCCGCCCCCCGCCTTCCGTGCCCGGTGTCCCCTGCCCCCCTGGCCCGCGCCCGGTGCCCCCCCCCTACCCCGCGTCCCCACGCTCCCCTTCCCCCGCCCCGCGCTCCCTCGCGGAAGCTCAGGTGGGCGCAGTACCCGCGCCGGCCGCTGGGCGCTCTTCTCGTCGCGGGGGGCGGATGCCGGCCCGGCGGACCCGCGAGCGTGCGGTGCCCAGTGGCGGGTCCGGGAGCCGAGCGTGCGCAGCCCGCCCTCCGGCCCCGCTGGCGTTGGCTCAGGACCCTGCGGGTTCGGGGGCGCCCGGCGATGTGGGCCGCGCCCGCCGTGCTCGGGGGCCGCTCCCGGGAGCCGTCGCGCGGGGGGTGCCTGTTCCGACCAGCGCTCGGCCTCGGGCACCGGTGTGTGCGCCTTCCGTCCCGCAGCGCAGCGCGGTGTGCGCGTGTCTGTGTCCCCGTGGCCGCGCGGGGACCGTGTTACGTGCGTGCGTGCGTGTGTGTGCGGGTGTACTCGTCCCCTCTTCGGACCGACGGCTCCCGCGTTGGGCCCCGCGTTCAGCCGCAGCGCCGGGAGCCGGGGAAGAAGTTCTGCTGCGGAATCGCCGCCCTCGTGTGGCTCTCGGTCTCGGGGACTGAGAACCGCCTTGCCAGGCCCTGGCTTGGAGCGAAGCGCGTTCCGCGAGCGACGGCCGTGCGACGGCGGCGCGGGGGCCCGGGCTTGGGGCCTGGGGCGCCCGTGTGCGCCCCTCGCGGGCCGGTGACGGGTTCCGAGCGCTCTGCCCCGGGCGCCGCCGCGGCTGGGTGCACCCTTTAGCCGGCTCAGCGCGTGCCGTGCTCTGTTCTGGATTTCAGCCGCTGCAGGAAGCGCGTCCTCATACTTTTATTTTCTTACTTTGTTTTGCACAAAAAATTGTATATGCGCTTCCCTGATGATGAACGAATTTGGGTACCTTTTCCTATATGTATGGTCATTTGGAACGCTTTCGTGAAGCGTCTTCAAATCTTTCCCCATTTCAGATTAGTCCTGTAATCTCTTAAATACTGATTTGCAAGTTTTCTTTATGCTTTCCGAATATGGTAATTGCGTCAGGTATATGTATTGCAGGTTTTTTTTTTTTTCCATTTTGTGGATGCTTTAACACTCAACGACGTATCTTCTGATGAGAAATCCTTAGTTTTCAGAGTTACTTTAACAGAAATTGTTTCACGGTCAGTCCTGGCTCTGTCCTGTTTAAGAACTCTTTGCCCGCTCCAAAATTGGGAGGACATTCTCTGTTTTCTCTAAATGCTTTACTGATTTGCTCTTCTCATTTCGATCTGCAGTTCATCTGGAATTTGTTTTTCGTGTATGTTTTGAGGTAGGAATCTTTATTTTTTCCCCCCACCTGGATGTCCAGTCCCTTTAGCACCATTTACGACCTTTGTCATGACTTAGGTAACTATAATTGTGGGGGTTAATTTTGTAATCCACGCTGTTCCATTGATCTGTTTGCTTTTTGCCTTACTTTTTAATTAATTACGGAGTCTGTCATTTGGATTGAGAAGGGGACTTGCGTTGTAGTAGCCACGAGCTTTATTACCTTTGCTACTCTGGAAACAGCCTAGTTTTGGTGCTCATTTCAAAGTGCCTTAGTTCTGCCACTTGTCACCCCAGCTTTCTCCGAACCAGCACCTCTGGGTGGTGAATGCATCCTCTGCAGAAGCTGTACAGATGCGAACAAGCCCACTGGGTTTCCGGTCTTTGGCATTTTTTTCTCAGATTATTCAGAGGGAATATAAATACTTGAGTTTTCTCTAAGACGTGCTGCCAATACTTTTATTTAGCGATTTTTTGGTTTTGCCCTGTAATGCTGTAAGTTTTACGCTTTTTTCTGATACAATATTCATAGCATGTGATTAACATTTTTAAGTGTACAATTCATTGGCTTTAAGTGCATTCACATCTTGTGCAACCATCCCCACTGCCCATCTCTAGAACTTTGCTGTCCTTCCAAACTGAAACGGCCCTCATGAGTCATTGACTTACCATTCCTTTCTCCGTCCAGCTCTTGGCAACCACCGTTGCACTTTTGTCTCTGTGCATCTGGCTCATGCAGGTATCTCATGTAAGTGGAGTCACACAGTATTTTTCCTTTCGTGTCTGGCTTATTGCATAAGGCTTTCAAGTTGCATGCATCTTGTAGCACGTGTCAGAATTTTTTTCCTTTTTAACGTTAGATGACATTCACTCGTATTGACATAGGACGTTTTGTTTATCCATTCATTCATCACTGGACATTTGGGTTGTTTCCTGGCCTTTGTAAATAGTGCTGCTATGAACATGGGTGTACAAATACCTCTTCAAGACCTTGCTTTCAGTTCTTTTAGATATATGCATACCCAGAGGTGGAATTGGTGGGACCACATAAAAAAATGCTATGTTTAATGTTTTGGGGAGCTGCCATGCTGTTTTCTGTAGTGGCTGTGCTTTTTCACAGCCCCACCAGCGGTGCTCCAGGATTCCAGTTTCTCCACCAACACGTGTTGTTTTCTGTTGTTTTAAAATACAATAGTTATTCTAATGGGTGTGCAGAGGTATCTTATTGTGGCTTTTATTTGCATCTCCCTGATGATTAGTGCTGTTGAGCACTATTTTATGTGCTTCCTGGCCATTTACATTTGTATATCTTCTTTGGAGAAATATCTGTTGAGTCCTTTGCCTGTTTTGAATTGGGTGGTTTTGTTGTTGACTTTCAGGAGTTCTCTATATATTCTGGATATTAATCCCTTATTAAATGTCAGATTTGCAAATATTTTCTCCCATTCTGTGTGTTGCCTTTTTACTCTATTGATAATGTTCTTTGATGTACAAAAGTTGTTAATTTTGATGAAGTTCATTTTATGCATTTTTTTCTTATTTTGCCTGTGCTTTTAGTGTTATATTCAAGAGATCATCACCATGGGGCACCTGGGTGGCTCAGTCGGTTAAGTGACTGCCTTTGGCTTGAGTCATGATCCCAGAGTTCTGGGATCGAGGCCCGCATCAGGCTCCCTGCTCGGCGGGGAGTCTGCTTCTCCCTCTCCCTCTGCCTGCTGCTCTGCCTACTTGTACTCTCCATCTGGCAAATAAATTAAAAAAAAAAAAAAAAAAGAGATCATCACCAAATTCAGTTTCATGAAGATGTCTTGCTATGTTTTCTTAGAGCGTTAGAGTTTTAACTCTTACATTTTGGGTCTTTGATCCATTTTGGGTTAATTTTTGTGTATTCTGTGGTGTTTAACTTATAAATACTCATGTAATAATTCTGTTTTGTCTTAAGTATTATGAATATTTATGAATTCTCTGGTCAATTATTTCAGTGATTATGTAGCTAAAATCTGTTAACCAGGTGGTAATGATCTTTTTTCTTTCCTTCTTTTGCTGGTCGCTTTTTCCTTTTTCTTTTGAACTTCAGATTCACAGAATTGGATTAATTATAATCCTGGGTTCATACACAAATTTTTCATTGTTTCATGTGTGATCTGCTTTTGATTAACCTGTTTTTAAATAGTATGCACCCACGAACTATTACCCAGAATACCAAAACATTGACTCTAGCTTATTAAATACCCAGCAGGAGAAGTGAAATGTGGACTGTAATTTATATGTCCTTGTTCATTATCCCTGCCATAGCTGCGCAGGACCGCTTGTCTTTTGGTCCGTCTATTCTTTTTTTTTTTTTTTTTAAAGTAGGCTCCACACCTAGCGGGCTTGAGCTCAGAACCCTGAGATCAAAGCCGGAGTTGAGATCAAGAGCTGGTTGCTTAACTGACTGAGCCACCCAGGCACCCCTGTACTCTATTCTTTGAGTGCATTTACTTAGATGGTATCTTCCAAGTGGTTTTCTTATGTTGATACTACTTTCACTGATACAGCTATTACTCTAAAATGGTCACAGATCAATACATAACAGTACCCCCCAAAATCCTGGTAATACCTTCACTAAATTAATAATAAATCACATTTATTGAGTGCTCACCAGGTATCTCATTTGAGTCCCATAACAAGCACATGAAGTAGGTATTTTGCAGCATGTAGCCAAGGTGGCATAGTCAGCATGTGGTGGAACGAGAGTTTGAATCCGGGCAGGCTGATTTCACAGCCTGTACTATATTTATAGTCCTATAAAATTTAAACCTCCACTGTAACAGGGTTATGTGGGATCCAGCTAGGTTGGTTACATAAAATGCTTGTTGTAAGGCTAATGAAAGGACCAGGGAGAACCTATGAAACTAGCTGGCCAGGAATGTTGGGGTCTAGCTGCACAATTTAAATTCTTCCTTATTCTGGCTGTAGCATTGTTGGGAACAGTTCTGGGGTTCACTGGAACTTTTACAACAGTGGAGATTTTAGGATCCCTAATCTACATGGCTTCCTTTGGGCCAAATAGAGTGGGGATATAATGGAGATGCCAGGAATCATCCTCTCTACTTCTTCCGTAGGTGAGTTTACCTGCCTTTTTGTACCAGGGTCTTGCCTTCATCTCCATGGCTCTCTCCATGTGCTGCAGATAAAAACTTTAGCCCTTCCCTCTTGAGAATAGAGGTTGGGCAGAAGATGGGAGCCAATGATCAATCTTGTATCTAATTTTGAAATGCAGTGTCTGGAGGTCTGTAGTCTTTTCTGAGCTTTGTCACTGTTTTCCAGCCAAAGACCATAGGAATATACTTGTAGTTGGCCAAGTTAGGTTGATTGCATGTTGCAGTAAGGGAAAATGCGTACCACCGGGAACTGTGGGGTGTTTCAATAAGAAGACATTTGAAAGGAGCTTTTAAAAATAGGATTTGGGCTTGTGTTGGGTGATTTGGAAAGAATTTAAGGAGATGGGGCTGTGATCTGTATTGGATGCTGTTAGGAAGCAGAGATAATTCTATGATTGAGTATCTTAATCTGATATAGAAGGAAAGAAAATTGGGTGGGGTGAAGTTGAAACTAATTGGAAATGAAGCAAGTCATTCATATAAGCCATGGTGGGGAGATATTTGGTCATTTTTTTAAAAAAAGATTTTATTTATTTATTTGCACCCCTGAAGCGCTCCTGAAGCTGTTTATTTTCAAGAGGAGAATCATCAAGACCTAGCTGTGAGGGGCGCCTGGGTGGCTCAGTGGGTTGAGCCTCTGCCTTCGGCTTGGGTCGTGGTCTCGGGGTCCTGGGATCGAGCCCCGCGTCGGGCTCTCTGCACGGTGGGGAGCCTGTTTCCTCCCTCTCTCTCTGCCTGCCTCTCTGCCTACTTGTGGTCTCTGTCTGTCAAATAAATAAATAAAATCTTAAGGAAAAAAAAAAAAAAAGACCTAGCTGTGAGTGCCTCACTCTGTTTGTAGTGACAGCAAAGCCTAGCTTGGTAGCAGCAAGCCAGCTTCCAGATGTCAGGGGCTGCTTTTCTCTTTCTCAGTGTGGTCCATAAAGTCTTGTACGGTATAGTATGGTATAGAATGGTGTAGTAGAGGCAAATCCAATAGCTGACATATATTGATTTTATAACATAGGTGAGCAAAAAGGAATGGGATAGCGGTATAGAGGATGGTTTGTATTTGATTTTGCCTAACTGGGTTAAATGAACTTCCCCTGGTAGGTGGTACAGTAGCCCACAAAGATGTTCACGTGGTACTCTCTGGAACCCTGTATGTCATACATGGCAGAAGGGACTTTGCAGATGTGATTAAGTTAAGGGAGAGATTGTCCTAGATTATCTGGGTGAGTGCAGTGTAATCACAAGCATCCCTATAAGAGGGAGGTGGGAGAGTCAGAGTCAGAGAAAGAGATGTGACAACGAGCAGGGGGTAGTGTGAAGCACCTTGAAGATAAGGAAAGTGAATAGCCTCCAGAAGCTGGAAAATTCAAGGGAACGGATTCTCCCTAGAGTCCATAGAAGGAATTAGTCTTGCTGACATCTTGGTTTTAGCCCAGTGATACCCATGTTAGGTCTGTGACCTTTAGAACCATGAGGTAGTAAATTTGTGTTAAGCACTGAGTTGCAGAATTGGTTGCAGCAGCCACTCAGAATCCTTCATCAGGAAGGAGGCTTTGACCTTCATTGTTCTCCTTGTGACTCTACCTCACTTCTCTCTAGTTTTGTACTTGGGGTTGAAGGAGACTGAGGAATTTCTAATTGCATGTAAAAATTTTTTCTTTCTTTTTATTCTTTCTGTCTTAAGTAATAGAAGTACATTTCCTGAGAGGTATAAACATTTCAAAGAATGCCATATCATTTCAGCACGATTTCTCGTGTTAGTTTTCCTTTTGTTTCCAAGCTAATTTATACAGTAGGATAGACTATATATTCTCTGAGAGCTCTATGCTTTTGTTTTATTCTGCACGGTATTTGTAGAAGGTAATTGTAGATATTTACTCATGATGATAAGGTTTTGAAGATTACATATAAATACAGTAGTATAGGTTAATTTTCTGAAAACCTTGGTGGTAAGATAATTCAAAGAACATAAAGCATTAAAAGAAAAAACACACGAGGCGATAAAGTTCAGAATTTATCTTTGAAACCCTTGTAAATGTTCTAATACTTGAGATGAAATGATTCAGAAAGGACACACAATAAAGACAATAAATTCTAATTTTACGTATCTCTTGTGTGTTAGAATTTTCAGAATCCCCTTCCCTAGAATTTCATTGGGATCCTTGTAATGCATTTTGGATTGTTTTGAATAATATGCATTATGAGAAGTATTTCCTCTGTCTCTTTTTCCATCCAGGTGGCTTTCTGATTTTTGGCTCAGAGTTGTTGACTCCTGGGACCAGCTCCTGACTATCATTCCACTGGCACAGAATAACTTGTGTGCTGGAGGTGGGAGATGGTTTGGGTGCCTTTTCCCGGTCGCTGGGTATAGAACCCTAGCTCTGTCTGTGATGACTCTGCATCAGAGCACTTGTTCTCTTTTATGTTCCTGTTTTCCTTCTGTCCCCACGAATGGTAGTGTGGTACCTTCTGCAGCTCAGATTTGCCTTCCCAAGGTGACGTTGTAGAAACTATTTCTCTGTCGTCCCACTTTACTTGTCTTTGCGTTGCTGACCCATCTCCACCAGGAGTGACTTGAAATTCAGGGATGCCAGAATTTTTTTGTTTTTTAAAAAGCTTTGTAGAATTAAATTTGCATGAACTTCAAATTGTGTGAGGGGAACTTGAAGTTGGAGAGGGAATATAATATCATTTTCTTTTCTTTGTTGATGTTTTTGTGGTAGGACTGGTGATAAAACTTGTGTTTCAGTTGTGTAGGCCGTGGATTCTCTAGATAGAATTGTTAAAGTATTCTGATATTTAATTATATCAGTTTTTCACATGCCTTCTTTGGGGCTTAGGCATCAGGAACATTCCACATACCTTTTACTAAATTAATTTTTTTTTTTTTTAGAGAGAAAGGGTGAGAGTGTGTGTGGGGGAAGGGCAGAGGCAGAGAGAGAGAAAGAATCTTAAGCAGGATGCCAGCACAGAGCCTGATACAGGACTCGATCTCATGACCCTGAGATCATGACCTGAGACAAGACCAAGAGTCAGACGCTTAACTGAGCCACTTAGGTGCCCCCCACATACTCTTTAATGTACATCTTTTGGCCTTACGAAGTCATTCATCTGACATTAATTTGAGCACCGTAACTAAATATGGAATTTGACAAAAAGTTGACCAACTAGGACTGCAAGCAGGGTTGTTTCACTAGCATACTAATTCATGATTCTGTAGTGATTCTTTGGGATTGATGTATGAGTTTGTTGATATTGCATATTGGAATATCAGATGTATTATTGAGGCCTATACTGTTGTTATTCATAGTATAATATTTTCCTTCAAAACCCCAAATTTTAACTATTTTATTGAGAGCCTGAGCTTTTCCTTATTACACAGCAGTGCTGAAAGCTGAACAAGGAGGTACGTTTGTTGGGTTTGGATTGGGGCAGTGTAGGTTCCAGTCATATCTTCACTATTTACTAGCTGTGTGACATTGGGAAAGTACCTTAGTCTCTTTGGAACCTTCATTTTCTTGTCTATGAAAATAAGGTAAGCACCTTATTATTTTTGGTGCAGTTGTAAATTGGACTGTTTTCTTAATCTCTTGTTGCTGTTTCATTATTAGTGTATAGAATAATGCAGTATTAGTTTTATGAGACTGACGTGCTGCCTACTGCACTAAGGAGGTAGGTGCAGTATTTATTTATTTACTTAAAATTAACATATAATGTATTATTAACCCCAGGGGTACAGGTCTGTGAATCGCCAGGTTTACACACTTCATAGCACTCACCATCGCACACACCCTCCCCAGTGTCCATAACCCAGCCACCCTCTCCCTACCCTCCTCCCCCCGGCAACCCTTAGTTTGTTTTGTGAGATTAAGAGTCTCTTATGGTTTGTCTCCCTCCCAATCCCATTTTGTTTCATTTATTCCTTTCCTATCCCCCAAACCCCCGACGTTGCCTCTCAACTTTCTCATATAAGGGAGATCATATGATAATTGTCTTTCTCTGATTGACTTATTTCGCTCAGCATAATACCCTCTAGTTCTATCCACATCATCGCAAATGGCAAGATTTCATTTCTTTTGATGGCTGCATAGTGTTCCATTGTATATATATACCACATCTTCTTTATCCATTCATCTGTCAGTGGACATCTAGGTTCCTTCCATAATTTGGCTATCGTGGACATGGCAGGTGCAGTAGAGTTTTAAAAGCGAATGTAAGAATATTGAACCCATGTGCAATCACTGAAATTATGCAATTTATATTTAGCAGTACATATATGTATATATATTTTGTTCTCACCAGAACAGTGGAAATGCTGCACAAAAACTCAACTGTTTTTTTAAAAATGTTATTGAGATGTGATTCACATATCATATAATTCACCCAATTCAGTGGCTTTTAGTATATTTAAGAGTTGTGTAGCCATCACCACAATCTAATCCTAGAATATTTTTATTTATCTCCAGGAGAAACCCTATGCACATTAGCAGTCATTCCCCATTTCCCCCTGAATTCTCTTCCCTCCAGTCCTTGGCAACAGCTAATCTACTTTCTGTATGGATTTGCCCATTCTGGGTATTTCATATAAAGTGAATCACGCAATGTGTGTTTTTTTGGGGTGTCTAGCTTCATTCCGTTAGCATGATGTTTTCAGGATTCATCTGCATCGTAGCATGCATCAATACTTCATTCTTTTTTGTGGCCAAATAATATTTCATTGTATGGATGTGCCACATTATGTTTATTCATTCTTTAGTTGATGGACCTTTAGGTTTTTTCCCACTTTTTGGCTCTTATGAAAAATGCTGCTGTGAACATTGATGTACAAGTTTTTGCTGTGGATGTATGTTTTCATTTTTCTTGGATGGAATTGCTGCATTGTTTGATACCTCTGTGTTTAATATTTTGAGGAACTGTCAACTGTTTTCCAAAGTTGGAGCACCATTTCACATTTCTATCTACAAACATTTCAATTTTTCTGCATCCTCTTTAACACTTGTTATAAACTGCCATTTTAATTTTTTAAAAAATATTTTATTTATTTATTTGGCATAGAGAGGGAGAGAGCACAAGCAGGTGGGGTGGCAGGCAAAGGGAGAGGGAGGCAGAGGGAGAGGGAGAAGAAGTAGGCTCCTGCTGAGCAGAGAGCCCAACATGGGGCTTGACTCCAGGACCCTGGGATCATGCATGACCTGAGCCGAAGGCAGACACTTAATTGACTGAGCCACCCAGGCACCCCCCCCTTTTTTTTTTTTAAGATTTCATTTATTTATTTGACAGAGAGACAGAGGGGGACTACAAGCAGGGGGAGTGGGAGAGGAAGAAGCAGGCTTCCCACCGAGCAGGGATCCCGGGACCCTGGGATAACAACCTGAGCCCAAGGCAGATGCTTAACAACTTAGCCACCCAGGCGAGCCCCCCTTGATTTTTAATTACAGTCATCCTAGTGAGTATGAAGTGTTATCTCATTGTGTATGTGTGTGTTTTAAAGTTTTATTTAAGTAATCTCTACACCCCATGTGGGGCTCGAACTCACAACCCCAAGATCAAGAGTCGCTCTCTCTTCTGACTGAGACAACCACCCACCCCTCATTGTGGTCTTGATTTGCACTTCCCTAATGACTAAGGATGTTGAACATCTTCACATCTGTTTATCTGTGTATCTTCTTTGGCAGAATGTCTATTCAGCTTTGTCCTTTTTCAGATTGGGTACTTTTTTGTTCTTCTTACTGAGTTGTAAGAAATCCTCATATATTTTGGACATCATGCCCTTATCAAACATATGACTTGCATATATTTTCTTCTATTTTGTGGGTCATCTTTTCACTTTCTTGATTGCACAACAATAGTTTTTTAATCTTGTTCAAATACAATTCACCTATAAATTTTTTTAATCACTTTTGTATTTAAGTCATATTTTAGAAAGCCTTGCCAATCAAAGGTCATAAAGACTCTTGTCCTTTTTTCCAAAAATTTTACAATTTTAGCTGTCACATTTATATGTGTGATTCACTTTGAGTTAATTCTTGTGTATGGTAAAGAAAGGGGCATATCTATTTTGGTGAGCTGTCTCTTTAGATCTCTAGCTCACTTTTTAATTGGGTTGTTTTTTGAGTTTTAAGAGTTCCTTCTGTATTTTGGGTTCAACTTCTTTAACTGGCTATGTGTTTTGTACAAATTTCCACCAGCCTGTGGCTTGTCTTATCTTAACCAGTGTCTTTCACAGGGCAGAAGTTTTTAATTATAATCCTGTCCAATTTATTATTATTATTTTTTTATAAACTATGCTTTTCGAGTTGTATCTGAAGAGTCATTGTCAAACCCAGGATCACCGGCATTTCTTGCAGTTTCATGTTTTACATTTAAGACTGATCTATTTTGAGTTAGTTTTCATGAAAGTTATAGGGTCTGTGTCTAGATTAATTTTCTTTATATATATATTTTAAATAAATTCAGTTAGCAAACATATATAGTATATCATAATTTTAGATGTAATTTTCAATAGTTCATCAGTTATGTATAACACAGTGCTCATCACATCACATGCCTTCCTTAATGCCCGTCACCCAGTCACCCCATCCCGCCACTCACCTCCCCTCCTGCAACCCTCAGTTTGTTTCCTATAGTTAAGAGTCTCTCATAGTTTTTCTCCTTCTCTGATGACTTCTCATTCAGTTTTCCCTTCTTTCCCTGTGATCCTTGATGGTGTTTCTTATGTCCCGCATGTGAATGAAACCATATGACAATTGCCTTTCTCTGATTGATTTATTTCTCAGTATAATACCCTCCAGTTCCACCCATGTAGATGTAAATGTTAAGTATTCATCCTAATGGCTAATATTCCTTTGTTTGTATATATATCTTATCTATCTATCTATCTATCTATCTAATATCTTCTGTATCCCTTCATCTGTCAGTGGACATCTCCGCTCTTTCCATAGTTTGGCTATTATGGACATTGCTCCTATAAACACTGGGGTGCAGGTGCCCCTTCGGATCACTACGTTTGTATCTTTAGGGTAAATGCCCAGTAGTGCAATTGCTGGGTCGTAGGATAGCTCTATTTGCAGCTTTTTGAAGAGTCTCTACACTGTTTTCCAAAGTGGCTGTACCAGCTGGCATTTCCACCAACAGAGTAGGAGCGTTTCCCTTTCTCTGCATCCTTACCAACATTTGTTGTTTCCTGACTTGTTAATTTTAGCGATTCTGACTGGTGTGAGGTGGTATCTCATTGTGGTTTTGGTATGTATTTCCTGAGTGTATATGCCGAGTGATTTGGAGCATTTTTTCATGTGTCTGTTGGCCATTTGGATGTCTTCTTTGCAGAAATGTCTGTTCATGTCTTCTGCCCATTTCTTGATTGGATTATTTGTCTTTTGGCTGTTGAGTTTGATAAGTTCTTTATAGATTTTGGATACTAGTCTTTTATCTGATATGTCGTTTGCAAATATCTTCTCCCATTCTGTTGGTTGTTTGGTTTTGTCGACTCTTTCCTTTGCTGTGCAGAAGCCTTTTATCTTGATGAAGTCCCAATAGTTCATTTTTGCCTTTGTTTCCCTTGCCTTTGAAGACATGTCCAGCAAGAATTTGCTGCAGCCGAGGTTGAAGAGGTTGCTGCCTGTGTTCTCCTCCAGGATTTTGATGGATCCCTGTCTCACAGTTAGGTCTTTTAGCCATTTGAGTCTATTTTTGTGTATGGTTTAAAGAAATGGTACAGTTTCATTCTTCTGCAGTGGCTGTGAAATTTCCTCAACACCATTTATTGAAGAGTCTTTGGATATTCTTTCCTACTTTGTCAAAGATTAGTTGACCATAGAGTTGAAGGTTCTTTTCTGGGTTCTTTATTCTGTTCCATTGATCTGTGTGTCTGTTTTTGTGCCAGTACCATACTGTCTTGATGATGACAGCTTTGTAATAGAGCTTGAAGTCTGGAATTGTGAAGCCACCAGGTTTTGTTTCTTTTTCAACATTCCTTTAGCTTTTCAGGTCTTTTCGGTTTCCATACAAATATTAGGAATATTTGTTCCGGTTCTGTGAAAAAGGTTGATGGTATCTTGATAGGGATTGCATTGCTCTGGGTAGTGTAAACATTTTGACGATATTTGTTTTTCCAATCCATGAGCATGGAATGTTTTTTCATTTCTTTGTGTCTTCCTCAACTTCTTTCATGAGTGTTCTATAGTTTTCTGAATACAGATCCTTTGCCTCTTCAGTTAGGTTTTTTTCCTAGGTATCTTATGGTTTTTGGTGCAATTGTAAATGGGATAGACTTCTTAATTTCTCTTTCTTCTGTCTCATTGTTAGTGTATACAAATGGAACTAATTTCTGTGCCTTGATTTTATATCCTGCCAACTCTGCTTAATTCCTATATGAGTTCTAGCAAGTTGGAGTGGAGTCTTTTGGATTTTCCATGTAGAATATCATCTGCAAAGAGTGGGAGTTTGATTTCTTCTTTGCCTATTTGGATGCCTTTGATTTCTTTTTGTTGTCTGGTTGCTGAGGGTAGGACTTCCAGTACTATGTTGAACAGCAGTGGTGAGAGTGGACATTCCTACCGTGTTACTGACTTAGAGGAAAAGCTCTCAGTTTTTTCCCACTGAGAATGATATTCGCTGTGGGTTTTTATGATGTTGATGTATGTTCCCTCTATCCCTACACTGAAGAGTTTTAATCAAGAAAGGATGCTGTACTTTGTCAAATGCTTTTTTTGCATTTTGCATACTCTCTTGAGAGTATCATATGGTTCTTGTCCTTTTTATTTATGTAGTATATCACATTGATTGATTTGTGGATGTTGAACCACCCTTGCAGCCCAGGAATAAATCCCACTTGGTCATGGTGAATAATCCTTTTAATGTACTATTGGATCCTATTGGCTAGTATTTTGGTGAAAATATTTGCATCCATGTTCATCAGGGATATTGGTCTGTAATTCTCCTTTTTGGTGGGGTCTTTGTCTGGTTTTTGGATCAAGGTAATTGTGGCCTCATAGAAAGAGTTTGAAAGTTTTCATTCCATTTCTATTTTTGAAATAGCTTCAGAAGAATAGGTATTAATTCTTCTGTAAATTGTTTGGTAGAATTCCCCTGGGAAGCCATCTGGCCCTGGCCTTTTGTTTGTTGGGAGATTTTTGATCACTGCTTCAATTTCCTTGCTGGTTATGGATCTGTTCAGGTTTTCTATTTCTTCCTGGTTCAGTTTTGGTAGTTTACATGTATCTAGGAATGCATCCATTTCCTCCAGATCGCCTATTTTGTTGGCATATAGTTGCTCATAATATGTTCTTATAATTGTTTATATTTCTTCGGTGTTGGTTGTGATTTCTCGTCTTTCATTCATGATTTTATGTATTTGTGTCCTTTCTCTTTTCTTTCTGATAAGTCTGGCCAGGGGTTTATCAATCTTATTCATTCTTTAAAAGAACTAGCTCTAGTTTCATTGATCTGTTCTATTGTTCTTTTGGTTTCTAGTTCATTGATTTCTACTCGAATCTTTATTATTTCTCGCCTCCTGCTTGGTTTAGGCTTTATTTGCTGTTCTTTCTCCAGCTCCTTTAGGTGTAAGAGTCACTTGTGTGTTTGAGACTTTTCTAATTTTTTGAGAAAGGCTTGTATTGTTATGTACTTCCCTCTTAGGACTGCCTTGGCTGAATCCCAAAGTTTTTGAACAGTTGTGTTTTCATTTTCATTTGTTTCCATAAATTTTTAAAATTCTTTAATTTCCTGGTTGCCCCATTCATTGGTAGGATGCTCTTTAACCTCCGTGTATTTCAGTTCTTTCCAAATTTCCTCTTGTGAATGAGTTCAAGTTTCATAACATTGTGATCTGAAAATATGCAGGGGATAATCCCAGTCTTTTTGTACTGGTTGAGACCTGATTTGTATCCCAGTACGTGATCTATTCTGGAGAAGGTTCCATGTGCACTTGAAAAGAATGTGTATTCTGTTGCTTTATGATGGAATGCTCTGTATATATCTGTGAAGTCCATTTGGTCTAGGGTGTCATTCAAAGCCCTTGTTTCCACGTTGGTCTTCTGCTCAGATGATCTGTGCATTGCTGTGAGTGGGCTGTTGAAGTGTCCCCTACTATTACTGTATTATTATCAGTGTGTTTCTTTAATTTGGTTATGAATTGGTTTATATCATTGGCTGCTCCCAAATTAGGCACATGAAAATATTTATAATCATTAGATCTTCTTGTTGGATAGACCCTTTATTATGATAATAATGTCCCTCTTCATTCCTTACTACAGTTTTGGTTTAAAATGTAATTTGTCTAATGTGAGGATTGCTACCCCAGCTTTCTTTTGAGGTCCATTGGCATGATGAATGGTTCTCCACCTCCTTACTTTCAATGTGGAGGTGTCTTTAGGTCTACAATGAGTCTCTTGTAGACAGCATATGGATGGGTCTTGCCCTTTTTTTTTTTTTTTTTAAATCCATTCTGATGCCCTGTGTCTTTTGATTGGAGCATTTAGCCCATTTACATTCAGAGTCAGTATAGAAAGATGAATTTAGTGCCACTGTATTACCTGTAAAGTTTCTGTTTCTGTAGATTGTTTCTGTTTCTTTCTGATCTGTGTTACGTGTGGGCTCTCTCTTTGCATACAGGATCCCCTTTAATATTTCTTGCAGGGCTGGTTTAGTGTCCCAAATACTTTTAGTTTCTGTTTGTACTGGAAACTCTTTATCTCTCCTTCCATTCTGAATGACAGCCTTGCTGAATAAAGTATTCTTGGCTGCATAGTTTTCTCATTTAGTACCCTGAATATATCATGTCAGCCCTTTCTGGCTTGCCAGATCTCTGTGGGTAGGTCTGCTGCCAGCCTAATGTTTCTACCCCTGTAGGTTAAGATCCCCTTGACTTGAGCTGCTTTCAGGATTTTTCTTTTTATCTCTGAAATTTGCAAGCTTCACTATTATGTTGGGATTTTTTTTTTTTTTATTGATTTTTGAGAGTGGTCCAGTCTACCTCGTGGACTTGAATGCCTGTTTCCTTCCCCAGATTAGAGAATTTCTCAGCTATGATTTGCTCAAATATACCTTCTGTCCCTTTCTCTCTTTTTTCTTCTTCAGGGACACCAATAATTCTAATATTGTTTCACTTTATGGTATTGCTGGCCTTCCCCCCCACTGATACTTGCTCTCTCACTCTCAAATAAATAAAATCTTTTTTTATTTTAAGATTTTATTTATTTATTTGACAGAGAGAGAGACACAGTGAGAGAGGGAACACAAGCATGGGGAGTGGGAAAGGGAAGAGCAGGCTTCCCACCAAGAA
Source organism: Martes martes (assembly GCF_963455335.1). NCBI lineage: Eukaryota > Metazoa > Chordata > Mammalia > Carnivora > Mustelidae > Martes > Martes martes. The sequence continues at coordinate 3,908 of NW_027666442.1, read as the reverse complement.
GGGAGCCTGATGTGGGGCTCAATCCCAGGACCCTGGGATCATGACCTGAGCCAAAGGCAGACGCTTAATGACTGAGCCACCCAGGCATCCCTAAATAAAATCTTAAAAAAACATATCAACCACAACCCAAGTGAAATACACATTAGAGAAATCTGAGGAGGTCGGAAACCAAAAAAGAAAAGAAAAAGAAAAAGTGGGGAAAAAGAATATAATCTCCCAGGTGGACAAAACAGGGTGATCTTCTTGGTCCTGGGGGTATTTGGTCTGTTAGAAAGCACGAACTCCCAAAGTTGTAAAGAAAGCATAGCTTATATCTGTACAAAAATAAAATTGAATACAGTGAAGGGAAGCCAAAAATGAAGACTATATCTATAAAATGCTAATGTAAAAGTGAAAGTTTAAAAAAGACTTAAAAACAGAGTTGATAAAAATCAGAAGCTAGTTGAAAAGGAAAAAAGAAAAAAGAAAAGGAAATTTTAAATGGAAAGAAAAGAATCATGAAAAAACCCCACGAATTGAGAGTTTTGCAGTTCTGTGTGTTCAGTAAACTTGGTATTCGCCTGCTGTTCCTGCTGGTCTTCTGGGGGAGGGGCCTGCTGCACTGACTCTCAAGTGTCTTTGCTTGGGCGAAGTTTGTTTCGCACTACCCCTTGCCAGGGGACTTGAGCTCAGTGTAAGCTGCTTGGGGTTGTTCTATGTGACTTTAGTTCCCTGAAGGCTTTGTGCGCTACTTCAGAGGATGAAGATAAAAATGGCCCTACCCTGATCTCCAGCCCTGGAACTGAAAGACTGTGGCCCCTCTCTTCAGTAAACCCTCAGGGAGAAGCGATCTTCACTTTTGTGTGTGCCAAACTCTGCAGACTCCCGCAGTGCCCACCCACACCGCTGCTCCCCAGGGGAAGGGGAAGGCAGAAGGTCACTGTGTTTCTGCCCTTTGCAGGGCGTCTATACAGAGAGTGGTCTCCTGATTATACCAGGGTTCATGACAAACCAAGCTGAGAGCCCATTCCTGGGCTCACTGGCTGTAGCTGATTTCCCTGCTCCAATGCTTGGGAACTCTGCCGGCTCAGGCACCCTGTTCTTTCTGTGACCTGTGACCTGAGACCACCCTGTCCCACCTAGGATTCTGCCCCACTTTGCCACCTGAGCACTTTTCAGGCAGGGGCATCTCTCACTGGAGAAGACTTCTAAAAGTTCAGATTTTGTGCTCCATAGCTATATCACTTTCCTGTAGCTGGCTTATGCTAAATAAGATGGAAATTAATGACAATTACTTAAATATTTGTTAAAAAACCAAGAGGAAGCATTATACTAAATGTGGAAACTGAAAAGCCTTTTCCATTATCAAGAGAAAAAAGATATGTTTGCTCCTATTAGCATTGGACATTATTTTCAGGATTCTGGGGAATTCAGAAGGCTAAGAAAATTAATATTGATTATAATTATTAGAAAAGAAGGTGATCTCTTTTAAATAGTGATATGATTGCATAACTAGAAAAACCACGAGATTCTGAAATTATGAGTGTGTTTGGTAAACTGACTAGAAACAATTTAACTATATCTAAGTGAAGAGCTTTTCTCTATACTAGCAATCACCAGCCACAAGTCAGAATAGTAAAAATACTTTATTCACATTAGCAACAAAAACTGTGAAACAGAACTAAACACGAAAGGAATAAAGACTATATGCAGAAAACCATAAAAATCTTATGAAGGGTATGCAACATGATCTGACAAATGAAAGGATAGTCCACATTTCTGGAGGGAAAGACAAGCAAATATCATGCAAATGTTAACTCTTCCAAAATTATCTATTTAATGCAGTTGCATTTAGAGTCAGAGTTTTATTTGGAATTGAATAAAAATGATCTTAAAATTTATATGGAAGATTGTTTAAAATTTTGCCTCCCCCCCCAAAAAAAAACCCCAAATCTGAGACTAGCCTAGGAAATTATGAAAAATGAAACTCCTAGAGAGAGGTTTGCCCAGAGAGCAATTAAGCTATCTAATCATTATTATTAAAAATTCATGTTGTTGTTATAGGAGTTGTCAAAGAGAACAAAGAAACATAACGGAGAGTAAGAACCATGTCCTAGCGTACTCGGGAATTCAGTCTACAGCAACAGCAGTTATTGACAGTGGGAAAAGATGGTTGATTTAATAAATTGTTTTGGCCTAATCACTCACCATTTAGGAACAAAATGTGAACTTGAGCTCCCATGTCATACATAAGAAATAAGTATAAGTTCCAGGGGTGCCTGGGTGGCTCAGTGGGTTAAAGCCTCTGCCTTCAGCTCAGGTCATGACCCCAGGGTCCCGGGATTGAGCAGGATCGAGCCAGCATCGGGCTCTCTGCTCGGCAGCAAGCCTGCTTCCCCCCCCACCCCACTCTCTGCCTGCCTCTCTGCCTACTTGTGATCTCTCTCTGTCAAATAAATAAATAAAATCTTAAAAAAAAAAAAAAAGAAAGAAGTTCCAGGTGGATTAGAGACTTACATGTAAAAATAATTTTTTAGGAGAACTAGCCTATACTTCCGATTACACATGTTGTGGAATATTTTGGAGCCAGTAAGAATGGAAAGCTACACACCAGACTGTTCTTCCTGCTGGCTACCTGAGGAGATGATAAAGTTGTCAGAGAGGGAGAGTGTGTAATAAAAGTATGATTATAAGCCAGAAATAATAGAGAAAAATTAAAAGAAATTGCTATATAAAACCAATACATATATAATCTGACTAAAATTATTTAAGCTATGTAGATATACAAAGAAAGAGGTACTTGTTTCAGAGTAGTGGAGTTTTATATTTTTACCTTCTTCCTTATACTCCTTTGAATACATTCAAGTTTTTTAAAGATTTTATTTTTAGGTAATCTCTGTACCCAATGTGGGGCTTGAACTTACAACCCTGAGATCAAGAGTTGCATGGTCTACCCACTGAGCCAGCCAAGTGCCCCTGAATACATTGAAATTTTCATAAGGATTTTTATTTATATAATTGGGAAAAAATAATACCATTTTCAATATGAACAAAATAAAATGGATTCTAATAACCATGCTGGAAAGCAATATGATGGAGTATTTATACACTATGATTTAATAATCTTGTTCCTGGCAATTTATATTGCAGTTATTTCAAAACGGTGGCTTGTAGCATTAAAATTTTCGTTGTCTCATTATCTTAAACCATGAAAAACTAAAGAGAACCATTCATCTATTGTTAGAGAATTAGGTTTTGTTTTTTTTTTTTTTTTTTTTTTACTAATGATGATGTTAATAATAACAATAATGTAATAACAGCCACTAGAGAATTTAAGAACAGGAAACATCTGTTGGCCTACACCTTTGTGAATAAACTGGTAAAACAAGAAGTAAAGATTTAAATCCTTAGAGGGTTACCCAAGAGTATAGCAAAGAGTAATACTATAATAAATGCCAGAGGAGGAAGTGGAAGACAGGTAGTAGTGGTAATAGTCATTGTATTGGCATAAATCCTCAGTATCAGAAAGCTAGTAGGTAAATTCTGAACTTCTGTACTGGGTAGTCAGTATATATTGTTGGTAAACTGAAACATTTCCTAGTACTGTGGAAATGACTTAGAAAAACAACATTGCTTATGGAGGAAGGTTGAATGGGAGTCTTTTAAAAAAATTATTTATTTTTGATAGAGTTTGTGTGAGCAGGGGGAGGGGCGGAGGGAGAGGGAGAGAGAATGTCAAGCAGACTCCCTGCTGAAGGTAGAGCCTGACGTGGGGCTCGATCTCACAACCCCAAGATCATGACCTGAGCCAAAACTGAAGAGTTAGCCACTTAAGCGACTGAGACACCCAGGCACCCCTGGGAGTCTTTCCTTGAGGTCCGAGTATCATATGCATGTGTATCTCTGACACAATGATGTTTAAGTCATTC
>NW_027666443.1:0-61345 GCF_963455335.1 Martes martes | reverse complement strand
CGAGGAAAGCGTGCGGGAGGACGGTCTCGCCACCGTTTTGAGCGTCTCGAAGGAAGGAAGCAGTGGGAACTGACCGGGTGGAAAGGGGGGCCGAGTCGCGTAGCTGTCCCATTCCCGCCAGTCCGAGCCGTCGACCGTCCGCAGTTCTGTGTTCACTGACACAGCTGCAGGCAGACACCCATTCGTGGCAGTGTCGTCCCCGTTGAGGAACGAGACAGAACCGGGACGGAAAATGGGCTGTTTGGACTCTGTGAGATACGCGCCGCTGACAGCTCTCAGGCGCCCGGAACGTATTTCGGCAGAGCACGAACGGTGGTCGTCCCTCCTGTCAACCTCACAGGAACGCTTCAAACGTGTGAGGGACGTGTCGCTCAGGATGGACTCGCCACAGTGTGGACACGCTCGAAGCTTGGAAGCAGTTGGAACGGACCTGGTGGAAAACGAGAAGAGCTGCGCAGAGGGCCCTAGACTAAGCCCTTCCTTGCCGGGGACCATCGGGAGCTCCGCGTTCAGAGAAAAGGGCTCCGGCGGACAGGCCTTCGTGGCGGTGTCTTGCCCGTTGAGGCAAGAAGACAGAACAAGGACGGACTCAGGGCAGGTGGCATTCCGTGAGTTCGGTGCAGGCGACAGCTCTCACGCTCCCCAGAGGTATACTGGAAGAACCCGAACGGGGCTCGTCCCTACTGTCTACCTCACAGAGACGCCTCCAGCGTGCGAGGAAAGCGTGCGGGAGGACGGTCTCGCCACCGTTTTGAGCGTCTCGAAGGAAGGAAGCAGTGGGAACTGACCGGGTGGAAAGGGGGCCGAGTCGCGTAGCTGTCCCATTCCCGCCAGTCCGAGCCGTCGACCGTCCGCAGTTCTGTGTTCACTGACACAGCTGCAGGCAGACACCCATTCGTGGCAGTGTCGTCCCCGTTGAGGAACGAGACAGAACCGGGACGGAAAATGGGCTGTTTGGACTCTGTGAGATACGCGCCGCTGACAGCTCTCAGGCGCCCGGAACGTATTTCGGCAGAGCACGAACGGTGGTCGTCCCTCCTGTCAACCTCACAGGAACGCTTCAAACGTGTGAGGGACGTGTCGCTCAGGATGGACTCGCCACAGTGTGGACACGCTCGAAGCTTGGAAGCAGTTGGAACGGACCTGGTGGAAAACGAGAAGAGCTGCGCAGAGGGCCCTAGACTAAGCCCTTCCTTGCCGGGGACCATCGGGAGCTCCGCGTTCAGAGAAAAGGGCTCCGGCGGACAGGCCTTCGTGGCGGTGTCTTGCCCGTTGAGGCAAGAAGACAGAACAAGGACGGACTCAGGGCAGGTGGCATTCCGTGAGTTCGGTGCAGGCGACAGCTCTCACGCTCCCCAGAGGTATACTGGAAGAACCCGAACGGGGCTCGTCCCTACTGTCTACCTCACAGAGACGCCTCCAGCGTGCGAGGAAAGCGTGCGGGAGGACGGTCTCGCCACCGTTTTGAGCGTCTCGAAGGAAGGAAGCAGTGGGAACTGACCGGGTGGAAAGGGGGCCGAGTCGCGTAGCTGTCCCATTCCCGCCAGTCCGAGCCGTCGACCGTCCGCAGTTCTGTGTTCACTGACACAGCTGCAGGCAGACACCCATTCGTGGCAGTGTCGTCCCCGTTGAGGAACGAGACAGAACCGGGACGGAAAATGGGCTGTTTGGACTCTGTGAGATACGCGCCGCTGACAGCTCTCAGGCGCCCGGAACGTATTTCGGCAGAGCACGAACGGTGGTCGTCCCTCCTGTCAACCTCACAGGAACGCTTCAAACGTGTGAGGGACGTGTCGCTCAGGATGGACTCGCCGCAGTGTGGACACGCTCGAAGCTTGGAAGCAGTTGGAACGGACCTGGTGGAAAACGAGAAGAGCTGCGCAGAGGGCCCTAGACTAAGCCCTTCCTTGCCGGGGACCATCGGGAGCTCCGCGTTCAGAGAAAAGGGCTCCGGCGGACAGGCCTTCGTGGCGGTGTCTTGCCCGTTGAGGCAAGAAGACAGAACAAGGACGGACTCAGGGCAGGTGGCATTCCGTGAGTTCGGTGCAGGCGACAGCTCTCACGCTCCCCAGAGGTATACTGGAAGAACCCGAACGGGGCTCGTCCCTACTGTCTACCTCACAGACACGCCTCCAGCGTGCGAGGAAAGCGTGCGGGAGGACGGTCTCGCCACCGTTTTGAGCGTCTCGAAGGAAGGAAGCAGTGGGAACTGACCGGGTGGAAAGGGGGCCGAGTCGCGTAGCTGTCCCATTCCCGCCAGTCCGAGCCGTCGACCGTCCGCAGTTCTGTGTTCACTGACACAGCTGCAGGCAGACACCCATTCGTGGCAGTGTCGTCCCCGTTGAGGAACGAGACAGAACCGGGACGGAAAATGGGCTGTTTGGACTCTGTGAGATACGCGCCGCTGACAGCTCTCAGGCGCCCGGAACGTATTTCGGCAGAGCACGAACGGTGGTCGTCCCTCCTGTCAACCTCACAGGAACGCTTCAAACGTGTGAGGGACGTGTCGCTCAGGATGGACTCGCCGCAGTGTGGACACGCTCGAAGCTTGGAAGCAGTTGGAACGGACCTGGTGGAAAACGAGAAGAGCTGCGCAGAGGGCCCTAGACTAAGCCCTTCCTTGCCGGGGACCATCGGGAGCTCCGCGTTCAGAGAAAAGGGCTCCGGCGGACAGGCCTTCGTGGCGGTGTCTTGCCCGTTGAGGCAAGAAGACAGAACAAGGACGGACTCAGGGCAGGTGGCATTCCGTGAGTTCGGTGCAGGCGACAGCTCTCACGCTCCCCAGAGGTATACTGGAAGAACCCGAACGGGGCTCGTCCCTACTGTCTACCTCACAGAGACGCCTCCAGCGTGCGAGGAAAGCGTGCGGGAGGACGGTCTCGCCACCGTTTTGAGCGTCTCGAAGGAAGGAAGCAGTGGGAACTGACCGGGTGGAAAGGGGGCCGAGTCGCGTAGCTGTCCCATTCCCGCCAGTCCGAGCCGTCGCCGTCCGCAGTTCTGTGTTCACTGACACAGCTGCAGGCAGACACCCATTCGTGGCAGTGTCGTCCCCGTTGAGGAACGAGACAGAACCGGGACGGAAAATGGGCTGTTTGGACTCTGTGAGATACGCGCCGCTGACAGCTCTCAGGCGCCCGGAACGTATTTCGGCAGAGCACGAACGGTGGTCGTCCCTCCTGTCAACCTCACAGGAACGCTTCAAACGTGTGAGGGACGTGTCGCTCAGGATGGACTCGCCGCAGTGTGGACACGCTCGAAGCTTGGAAGCAGTTGGAACGACCTGGTGGAAAACGAGAAGAGCTGCGCAGAGGGCCCTAGACTAAGCCCTTCCTTGCCGGGGACCATCGGGAGCTCCGCGTTCAGAGAAAAGGGCTCCGGCGGACAGGCCTTCGTGGCGGTGTCTTGCCCGTTGAGGCAAGAAGACAGAACAAGGACGGACTCAGGGCAGGTGGCATTCCGTGAGTTCGGTGCAGGCGACAGCTCTCACGCTCCCCAGAGGTATACTGGAAGAACCCGAACGGGGCTCGTCCCTACTGTCTACCTCACAGAGACGCCTCCAGCGTGCGAGGAAAGCGTGCGGGAGGACGGTCTCGCCACCGTTTTGAGCGTCTCGAAGGAAGGAAGCAGTGGGAACTGACCGGGTGGAAAGGGGCCGAGTCGCGTAGCTGTCCCATTCCCGCCAGTCCGAGCCGTCGACCGTCCGCAGTTCTGTGTTCACTGACACAGCTGCAGGCAGACACCCATTCGTGGCAGTGTCGTCCCCGTTGAGGAACGAGACAGAACCGGGACGGAAAATGGGCTGTTTGGACTCTGTGAGATACGCGCCGCTGACAGCTCTCAGGCGCCCGGAACGTATTTCGGCAGAGCACGAACGGTGGTCGTCCCTCCTGTCAACCTCACAGGAACGCTTCAAACGTGTGAGGGACGTGTCGCTCAGGATGGACTCGCCGCAGTGTGGACACGCTCGAAGCTTGGAAGCAGTTGGAACGGACCTGGTGGAAAACGAGAAGAGCTGCGCAGAGGGCCCTAGACTAAGCCCTTCCTTGCCGGGGACCATCGGGAGCTCCGCGTTCAGAGAAAAGGGCTCCGGCGGACAGGCCTTCGTGGCGGTGTCTTGCCCGTTGAGGCAAGAAGACAGAACAAGGACGGACTCAGGGCAGGTGGCATTCCGTGAGTTCGGTGCAGGCGACAGCTCTCACGCTCCCCAGAGGTATACTGGAAGAACCCGAACGGGGCTCGTCCCTACTGTCTACCTCACAGAGACGCCTCCAGCGTGCGAGGAAAGCGTGCGGGAGGACGGTCTCGCCACCGTTTTGAGCGTCTCGAAGGAAGGAAGCAGTGGGAACTGACCGGGTGGAAAGGGGGCCGAGTCGCGTAGCTGTCCCATTCCCGCCAGTCCGAGCCGTCGACCGTCCGCAGTTCTGTGTTCACTGACACAGCTGCAGGCAGACACCCATTCGTGGCAGTGTCGTCCCCGTTGAGGAACGAGACAGAACCGGGACGGAAAATGGGCTGTTTGGACTCTGTGAGATACGCGCCGCTGACAGCTCTCAGGCGCCCGGAACGTATTTCGGCAGAGCACGAACGGTGGTCGTCCCTCCTGTCAACCTCACAGGAACGCTTCAAACGTGTGAGGGACGTGTCGCTCAGGATGGACTCGCCACAGTGTGGACACGCTCGAAGCTTGGAAGCAGTTGGAACGGACCTGGTGGAAAACGAGAAGAGCTGCGCAGAGGGCCCTAGACTAAGCCCTTCCTTGCCGGGGACCATCGGGAGCTCCGCGTTCAGAGAAAAGGGCTCCGGCGGACAGGCCTTCGTGGCGGTGTCTTGCCCGTTGAGGCAAGAAGACAGAACAAGGACGGACTCAGGGCAGGTGGCATTCCGTGAGTTCGGTGCAGGCGACAGCTCTCACGCTCCCAGAGGTATACTGGAAGAACCCGAACGGGGCTCGTCCCTACTGTCTACCTCACAGAGACGCCTCCAGCGTGCGAGGAAAGCGTGCGGGAGGACGGTCTCGCCACCGTTTTGAGCGTCTCGAAGGGAAGGAAGCAGTGGGAACTGACCGGGTGGAAAGGGGGCCGAGTCGCGTAGCTGTCCCATTCCCGCCAGTCCGAGCCGTCCGACCGTCCGCAGTTCTGTGTTCACTGACACAGCTGCAGGCAGACACCCATTCGTGGCAGTGTCGTCCCCGTTGAGGAACGAGACAGAACCGGACGGAAAATGGGCTGTTTGGACTCTGTGAGATACGCGCCGCTGACAGCTCTCAGGCGCCCGGAACGTATTTCGGCAGAGCACGAACGGTGGTCGTCCCTCCTGTCAACCTCACAGGAACGCTTCAAACGTGTGAGGGACGTGTCGCTCAGGATGGACTCGCCGCAGTGTGGACACGCTCGAAGCTTGGAAGCAGTTGGAACGGACCTGGTGGAAAACGAGAAGAGCTGCGCAGAGGCCCTAGACTAAGCCCTTCCTTGCCGGGGACCATCGGGAGCTCCGCGTTCAGAGAAAAGGGCTCCGGCGGACAGGCCTTCGTGGCGGTGTCTTGCCCGTTGAGGCAAGAAGACAGAACAAGGACGGACTCAGGGCAGGTGGCATTCCGTGTTCGGTGCAGGCGACAGCTCTCACGCTCCCCAGAGGTATACTGGAAGAACCCGAACGGGGCTCGTCCCTACTGTCTACCTCACAGAGACGCCTCCAGCGTGCGAGGAAAGCGTGCGGGAGGACGGTCTCGCCACCGTTTTGAGCGTCTCGAAGGAAGGGAAGCAGTGGGAACTGACCGGGTGGAAAGGGGGCCGAGTCGCGTAGCTGTCCCATTCCCGCCAGTCCGAGCCGTCGACCGTCCGCAGTTCTGTGTTCACTGACACAGCTGCAGGCAGACACCCATTCGTGGCAGTTTCGTCCCCGTTGAGGAACGAGACAGAACCGGGACGGAAAATGGGCTGTTTGGACTCTGTGAGATACGCGCCGCTGACAGCTCTCAGGCGCCCGGAACGTATTTCGGCAGAGCACGAACGGTGGTCGTCCCTCCTGTCAACCCTCACAGGAACGCTTCAAACGTGTGAGGGACGTGTCGCTCAGGGATGGACTCGCCGCAGTGTGGACACGCTCGAAGCTTGGAAGCAGTTGGAACGGACCTGGTGGAAAACGAGAAGAGCTGCGCAGAGGGCCCTAGACTAAGCCCTTCCTTGCCGGGGACCATCGGGAGCTCCGCGTTCAGAGAAAAGGGCTCCGCGGACAGGCCTTCGTGGCGGTGTCTTGCCCGTTGAGGCAAGAAGACAGAACAAGGACGGACTCAGGGCAGGTGGCATTCCGTGAGTTCGGTGCAGGCGACAGCTCTCACGCTCCCCAGAGGTATACTGGAAGAACCGAACGGGGCTCGTCCCTACTGTCTACCTCACAGAGACGCCTCCAGCGTGCGAGGAAAGCGTGCTGGGAGGACGGTCTCGCACCGTTTTGAGCGTCTCGAAGGAAGGAAGCAGTGGGAACTGACCGGGTGGAAAGGGGGCCGAGTCGCGTAGCTGTCCCATTCCCGCCAGTCCGAGCCGTCGACCGTCCGCAGTTCTGTGTTCACTGACACAGCTGCAGGCAGCACCCATTCGTGGCAGTGTCGTCCCCGTTGAGGAACGAGACAGAACCGGGACGGAAAATGGGCTGTTTGGACTCTGTGAGATACGCGCCGCTGACAGCTCTCAGGCGCCCGGAACGTATTTCGGCAGAGCACGAACGGTGGTCGTCCCTCCTGTCAACCTCACAGGAACGCTTCAAACGTGTGAGGGACGTGTCGCTCAGGATGGACTCGCCGCAGTGTGACACGGCTCGAAGCTTGGAAGCAGTTGGAACGGACCTGGTGGAAAACGAGAAGAGCTGCGCAGAGGGCCCTAGACTAAGCCCTTCCTTGCCGGGGACCATCGGGAGCTCCGCGTTCAGAGAAAAGGGCTCCGGCGGACAGGCCTTCGTGGCGGTGTCTTGCCCGTTGAGGCAAGAAGACAGAACAAGGACGGACTCAGGGCAGGTGGCATTCCGTGAGTTCGGTGCAGGCGACAGCTCTCACGCTCCCCAGAGGTATACTGGAAGAAACCCGAACGGGGCTCGTCCCTACTGTCTACCTCACAGAGACGCCTCCAGCGTGCGAGGAAAGCGTGCGGGAGGACGGTCTCGCCACCGTTTTGAGCGTCTCGAAGGAAGGAAGCAGTGGGAACTGACCGGGTGGAAAGGGGGCCGAGTCGCGTAGCTGTCCCATTCCCGCCAGTCCGAGCCGTCGACCGTCCGCAGTTCTGTGTTCACTGACACAGCTGCAGGCAGACACCCATTCGTGGCAGTGTCGTCCCCGTTGAGGAACGAGACAGAACCGGGACGGAAAATGGGCTGTTTGGACTCTGTGAGATACGCGCCGCTGACAGCTCTCAGGCGCCCGGAACGTATTTCGGCAGAGCACGTACGGTGGTCGTCCCTCCTGTCAACCTCACAGGAACGCTTCAAACGTGTGAGGGACGTGTCGCTCAGGATGGACTCGCCGCAGTGTGGACACGCTCGAAGCTTGGAAGCAGTTGGAACGGACCTGGTGGAAAACGAGAAGAGCTGCGCAGAGGGCCCTAGACTAAGCCCTTCCTTGCCGGGGACCATCGGGAGCTCCGCGTTCAGAGAAAAGGGCTCCGGCGGACAGGCCTTCGTGGCGGTGTCTTGCCCGTTGAGGCAAGAAGACAGAACAAGGACGGACTCAGGGCAGGTGGCATTCCGTGAGTTCGGTGCAGGCGACAGCTCTCACGCTCCCCAGAGGTATACTGGAAGAACCCGAACGGGGGCTCGTCCCTACTGTCTACCTCACAGAGACGCCTCCAGCGTGCGAGGAAAGCGTGCGGGAGGACGGTCTCGCCACGTTTGAGCGTCTCGAAGGAAGGAAGCAGTGGGAACTGACCGGGTGGAAAGGGGGCCGAGTCGCGTAGCTGTCCCATTCCCGCCAGTCCGAGCCGTCGACCGTCCGCAGTTCTGTGTTCACTGACACAGCTGCAGGCAGACACCCATTCGTGGCAGTGTCGTCCCCGTTGAGGAACGAGACAGAACCGGGACGGAAAATGGGCTGTTTGGACTCTGTGAGATACGCGCCGCTGACAGCTCTCAGGCGCCCGGAACGTATTTCGGCAGAGCACGAACGGTGGTCGTCCCTCCTGTCAACCTCACAGGAACGCTTCAAACGTGTGAGGGACGTGTCGCTCAGGATGGACTCGCCACAGTGTGGACACGCTCGAAGCTTGGAAGCAGTTGGAACGGACCTGGTGGAAAACGAGAAGAGCTGCGCAGAGGGCCCTAGACTAAGCCCTTCCTTGCCGGGGACCATCGGGAGCTCCCGCGTTCAGAGAAAAGGGCTCCGGCGGACAGGCCTTCGTGGCGGTGTCTTGCCCGTTGAGGCAAGAAGACAGAACAAGGACGGACTCAGGGCAGGTGGCATTCCGTGAGTTCGGTGCAGGCGACAGCTCTCACGCTCCCCAGAGGTATACTGGAAGAACCCGAACGGGGCTCGTCCCTACTGTCTACCTCACAGAGACGCCTCCAGCGTGCGAGGAAAGCGTGCGGGAGGACGGTCTCGCCACCGTTTTGAGCGTCTCGAAGGAAGGAAGCAGTGGGAACTGACCGGGTGGAAAGGGGGCCGAGTCGCGTAGCTGTCCCATTCCCGCCAGTCCGAGCCGTCGACCGTCCGCAGTTCTGTGTTCACTGACACAGCTGCAGGCAGACACCCATTCGTGGCAGTGTCGTCCCCGTTGAGGAACGAGACAGAACCAGGGACGGAAAATGGGCTGTTTGGACTCTGTGAGATACGCGCCGCTGACAGCTCTCAGGCGCCCGGAACGTATTTCGGCAGAGCACGAACGGTGGTCGTCCCTCCTGTCAACCTCACAGGAACGCTTCAAACGTGTGAGGGACGTGTCGCTCAGGATGGACTCGCCACAGTGTGGACACGCTCGAAGCTTGGAAGCAGTTGGAACGGACCTGGTGGAAAACGAGAAGAGCTGCGCAGAGGGCCCTAGACTAAGCCCTTCCTTGCCGGGGGACCATCGGGAGCTCCGCGTTCAGAGAAAAGGGCTCCGGCGGACAGGCCTTCGTGGCGGTGTCTTGCCCGTTGAGGCAAGAAGACAGAACAAGGACGGACTCAGGGCAGGTGGCATTCCGTGAGTTCGGTGCAGGCGACAGCTCTCACGCTCCCCAGAGGTATACTGGAAGAACCCGAACGGGGCTCGTCCCTACTGTCTACCTCACAGAGACGCCTCCAGCGTGCGAGGAAAGCGTGCGGGAGGGACGGTCTCGCCACCGTTTTGAGCGTCTCGAAGGAAGGAAGCAGTGGGAACTGACCGGGTGGAAAGGGGCCGAGTCGCGTAGCTGTCCCCATTCCCGCCAGTCCGAGCCGTCGACCGTCCGCAGTTCTGTGTTCACTGACACAGCTGCAGGCAGACACCCATTCGTGGCAGTGTCGTCCCCGTTGAGGAACGAGACAGAACCGGGACGGAAAATGGGCTGTTTGGACTCTGTGAGATACGCGCCGCTGACAGCTCTCAGGCGCCCGGAACGTATTTCGGCAGAGCACGAACGGTGGTCGTCCCTCCTGTCAACCTCACAGGAACGCTTCAAACGTGTGAGGGACGTGTCGCTCAGGATGGACTCGCCACAGTGTGGACACGCTCGAAGCTTGGAAGCAGTTGGAACGGACCTGGTGGAAAACGAGAAGAGCTGCGCAGAGGGCCCTAGACTAAGCCCTTCCTTGCCGGGGACCATCGGGAGCTCCGCGTTCAGAAAAAGGGCTCCGGCGGACAGGCCTTCGTGGCGGTGTCTTGCCGTTGAGGCAAGAAGACAGAACAAGGACGGACTCAGGGCAGGTGGCATTCCGTGAGTTCGGTGCAGGCGACAGCTCTCACGCTCCCCAGAGGTATACTGGAAGAACCCGAACGGGGCTCGTCCCTACTGTCTACCTCACAGAGACGCCTCCAGCGTGCGAGGAAAGCGTGCGGGAGGACGGTCTCGCCACCGTTTTGAGCGTCTCGAAGGAAGGAAGCAGTGGGAACTGACCGGGTGGAAAGGGGGCCGAGTCGCGTAGCTGTCCCATTCCCGCCAGTCCGAGCCGTCGACCGTCCGCAGTTCTGTGTTCACTGACACAGCTGCAGGCAGACACCCATTCGTGGCAGTGTCGTCCCCGTTGAGGAACGAGACAGAACCGGGACGGAAAATGGGCTGTTTGGACTCTGTGAGATACGCGCCGCTGACAGCTCTCAGGCGCCCGGAACGTATTTCGGCAGAGCACGAACGGTGGTCGTCCCTCCTGTCAACCTCACAGGAACGCTTCAAACGTGTGAGGGACGTGTCGCTCAGGATGGACTCGCCACAGTGTGGACACGCTCGAAGCTTGGAAGCAGTTGGAACGGACCTGGTGGAAAACGAGAAGAGCTGCGCAGAGGGCCCTAGACTAAGCCCTTCCTTGCCGGGGACCATCGGGAGCTCCGCGTTCAGAGAAAAGGGCTCCGGCGGACAGGCCTTCGTGGCGGTGTCTTGCCCGTTGAGGCAAGAAGACAGAACAAGGACGGACTCAGGGCAGGTGGCATTCCGTGAGTTCGGTGCAGGCGACAGCTCTCACGCTCCCCAGAGGTATACTGGAAGAACCCGAACGGGGCTCGTCCCTACTGTCTACCTCACAGAGACGCCTCCAGCGTGCGAGGAAAGCGTGCGGGAGGACGGTCTCGCCACCGTTTTGAGCGTCTCGAAGGAAGGAAGCAGTGGGAACTGACCGGGTGGAAAGGGGGCCGAGTCGCGTAGCTGTCCCATTCCCGCCAGTCCGAGCCGTCGACCGTCCGCAGTTCTGTGTTCACTGACACAGCTGCAGGCAGACACCCATTCGTGGCAGTGTCGTCCCCGTTGAGGAACGAGACAGAACCGGGACGGAAAATGGGCTGTTTGGACTCTGTGAGATACGCGCCGCTGACAGCTCTCAGGCGCCCGGAACGTATTTCGGCAGAGCACGAACGGTGGTCGTCCCTCCTGTCAACCTCACAGGAACGCTTCAAACGTGTGAGGGACGTGTCGCTCAGGATGGACTCGCCACAGTGTGGACACGCTCGAAGCTTGGATGCAGTTGGAACGGACCTGGTGGAAAACGAGAAGAGCTGCGCAGAGGGCCCTAGACTAAGCCCTTCCTTGCCGGGGACCATCGGGAGCTCCGCGTTCAGAGAAAAGGGACTCCGGCGGACAGGCCTTCGTGGCGGTGTCTTGCCCGTTGAGGCAAGAAGACAGAACAAGGACGGACTCAGGGCAGGTGGCATTCCGTGAGTTCGGTGCAGGCGACAGCTCTCACGCTCCCCAGAGGTATACTGGAAGAACCCGAACGGGGCTCGTCCCTACTGTCTACCTCACAGAGACGCCTCCAGCGTGCGAGGAAAGCGTGCGGGAGGACGGTCTCGCCACCGTTTTGAGCGTCTCGAAGGAAGGAAGCAGTGGGAACTGACCGGGTGGAAAGGGGGCCGAGTCGCGTAGCTGTCCCATTCCCGCCAGTCCGAGCCGTCGACCGTCCGCAGTTCTGTGTTCACTGACACAGCTGCAGGCAGACACCCATTCGTGGCAGTGTCGTCCCCGTTGAGGAACGAGACAGAACCGGGACGGAAAATGGGCTGTTTGGACTCTGTGAGATACGCGCCGCTGACAGCTCTCAGGCGCCCGGAACGTATTTCGGCAGAGCACGAACGGTGGTCGTCCCTCCTGTCAACCTCACAGGAACGCTTCAAACGTGTGAGGGACGTGTCGCTCAGGATGGACTCGCCACAGTGTGGACACGCTCGAAGCTTGGAAGCAGTTGGAACGGACCTGGTGGAAAACGAGAAGAGCTGCGCAGAGGGCCCTAGACTAAGCCCTTCCTTGCCGGGGACCATCGGGAGCTCCGCGTTCAGAGAAAAGGGCTCCGGCGGACAGGCCTTCGTGGCGGTGTCTTGCCCGTTGAGGCAAGAAGACAGAACAAGGACGGACTCAGGGCAGGTGGCATTCCGTGAGTTCGGTGCAGGCGACAGCTCTCACGCTCCCCAGAGGTATACTGGAAGAACCCGAACGGGGCTCGTCCCTACTGTCTACCTCACAGAGACGCCTCCAGCGTGCGAGGAAAGCGTGCGGGAGGACGGTCTCGCCACCGTTTTGAGCGTCTCGAAGGAAGGAAGCAGTGGGAACTGACCGGGTGGAAAGGGGGCCGAGTCGCGTAGCTGTCCCATTCCCGCCAGTCCGAGCCGTCGACCGTCCGCAGTTCTGTGTTCACTGACACAGCTGCAGGCAGACACCCATTCGTGGCAGTGTCGTCCCCGTTGAGGAACGAGACAGAACCGGGACGGAAAATGGGCTGTTTGGACTCTGTGAGATACGCGCCGCTGACAGCTCTCAGGCGCCCGGAACGTATTTCGGCAGAGCACGAACGGTGGTCGTCCCTCCTGTCAACCTCACAGGAACGCTTCAAACGTGTGAGGGACGTGTCGCTCAGGATGGACTCGCCGCAGTGTGGACACGCTCGAAGCTTGGAAGCAGTTGGAACGGACCTGGTGGAAAACGAGAAGAGCTGCGCAGAGGGCCCTAGACTAAGCCCTTCCTTGCCGGGGACCATCGGGAGCTCCGCGTTCAGAGAAAAGGGCTCCGGCGGACAGGCCTTCGTGGCGGTGTCTTGCCCGTTGAGGCAAGAAGACAGAACAAGGACGGACTCAGGGCAGGTGGCATTCCGTGAGTTCGGTGCAGGCGACAGCTCTCACGCTCCCCAGAGGTATACTGGAAGAACCCGAACGGGGCTCGTCCCTACTGTCTACCTCACAGAGACGCCTCCAGCGTGCGAGGAAAGCGTGCGGGAGGACGGTCTCGCCACCGTTTTGAGCGTCTCGAAGGAAGGAAGCAGTGGGAACTGACCGGGTGGAAAGGGGGCCGAGTCGCGTAGCTGTCCCATTCCCGCCAGTCCGAGCCGTCGACCGTCCGCAGTTCTGTGTTCACTGACACAGCTGCAGGCAGACACCCATTCGTGGCAGTGTCGTCCCCGTTGAGGAACGAGACAGAACCGGGACGGAAAATGGGCTGTTTGGACTCTGTGAGATACGCGCCGCTGACAGCTCTCAGGCGCCCGGAACGTATTTCGGCAGAGCACGAACGGTGGTCGTCCCTCCTGTCAACCTCACAGGAACGCTTCAAACGTGTGAGGGACGTGTCGCTCAGGATGGACTCGCCACAGTGTGGACACGCTCGAAGCTTGGAAGCAGTTGGAACGGACCTGGTGGAAAACGAGAAGAGCTGCGCAGAGGGCCCTAGACTAAGCCCTTCCTTGCCGGGGACCATCGGGAGCTCCGCGTTCAGAGAAAAGGGCTCCGGCGGACAGGCCTTCGTGGCGGTGTCTTGCCCGTTGAGGCAAGAAGACAGAACAAGGACGGACTCAGGGCAGGTGGCATTCCGTGAGTTCGGTGCAGGCGACAGCTCTCACGCTCCCCAGAGGTATACTGGAAGAACCCGAACGGGGCTCGTCCCTACTGTCTACCTCACAGAGACGCCTCCAGCGTGCGAGGAAAGCGTGCGGGAGGACGGTCTCGCCACCGTTTTGAGCGTCTCGAAGGAAGGAAGCAGTGGGAACTGACCGGGTGGAAAGGGGGCCGAGTCGCGTAGCTGTCCCATTCCCGCCAGTCCGAGCCGTCGACCGTCCGCAGTTCTGTGTTCACTGACACAGCTGCAGGCAGACACCCATTCGTGGCAGTGTCGTCCCCGTTGAGGAACGAGACAGAACCGGGACGGAAAATGGGCTGTTTGGACTCTGTGAGATACGCGCCGCTGACAGCTCTCAGGCGCCCGGAACGTATTTCGGCAGAGCACGAACGGTGGTCGTCCCTCCTGTCAACCTCACAGGAACGCTTCAAACGTGTGAGGGACGTGTCGCTCAGGATGGACTCGCCACAGTGTGGACACGCTCGAAGCTTGGAAGCAGTTGGAACGGACCTGGTGGAAAACGAGAAGAGCTGCGCAGAGGGCCCTAGACTAAGCCCTTCCTTGCCGGGGACCATCGGGAGCTCCGCGTTCAGAGAAAAGGGCTCCGGCGGACAGGCCTTCGTGGCGGTGTCTTGCCCGTTGAGGCAAGAAGACAGAACAAGGACGGACTCAGGGCAGGTGGCATTCCGTGAGTTCGGTGCAGGCGACAGCTCTCACGCTCCCCAGAGGTATACTGGAAGAACCCGAACGGGGCTCGTCCCTACTGTCTACCTCACAGAGACGCCTCCAGCGTGCGAGGAAAGCGTGCGGGAGGACGGTCTCGCCACCGTTTTGAGCGTCTCGAAGGAAGGAAGCAGTGGGAACTGACCGGGTGGAAAGGGGGCCGAGTCGCGTAGCTGTCCCATTCCCGCCAGTCCGAGCCGTCGACCGTCCGCAGTTCTGTGTTCACTGACACAGCTGCAGGCAGACACCCATTCGTGGCAGTGTCGTCCCCGTTGAGGAACGAGACAGAACCGGGACGGAAAATGGGCTGTTTGGACTCTGTGAGATACGCGCCGCTGACAGCTCTCAGGCGCCCGGAACGTATTTCGGCAGAGCACGAACGGTGGTCGTCCCTCCTGTCAACCTCACAGGAACGCTTCAAACGTGTGAGGGACGTGTCGCTCAGGATGGACTCGCCACAGTGTGGACACGCTCGAAGCTTGGAAGCAGTTGGAACGGACCTGGTGGAAAACGAGAAGAGCTGCGCAGAGGGCCCTAGACTAAGCCCTTCCTTGCCGGGGACCATCGGGAGCTCCGCGTTCAGAGAAAAGGGCTCCGGCGGACAGGCCTTCGTGGCGG
Organism: Martes martes; assembly: GCF_963455335.1. Classification (NCBI taxonomy): domain Eukaryota; kingdom Metazoa; phylum Chordata; class Mammalia; order Carnivora; family Mustelidae; genus Martes; species Martes martes. The sequence goes on along the minus strand of NW_027666443.1, from coordinate 46,540 downwards.
TGTCTTGCCCGTTGAGGCAAGAAGACAGAACAAGGACGGACTCAGGGCAGGTGGCATTCCGTGAGTTCGGTGCAGGCGACAGCTCTCACGCTCCCCAGAGGTATACTGGAAGAACCCGAACGGGGCTCGTCCCTACTGTCTACCTCACAGAGACGCCTCCAGCGTGCGAGGAAAGCGTGCGCGGGAGGACGGTCTCGCCACCGTTTTGAGCGTCTCGAAGGAAGGAAGCAGTGGGAACTGACCGGGTGGAAAGGGGGCCGAGTCGCGTAGCTGTCCCATTCCCGCCAGTCCGAGCCGTCGACCGTCCGCAGTTCTGTGTTCACTGACACAGCTGCAGGCAGACACCCATTCGTGGCAGTGTCGTCCCCGTTGAGGAACGAGACAGAACCGGGACGGAAAATGGGCTGTTTGGACTCTGTGAGATACGCGCCGCTGACAGCTCTCAGGCGCCCGGAACGTATTTCGGCAGAGCACGAACGGTGGTCGTCCCTCCTGTCAACCTCACAGGAACGCTTCAAACGTGTGAGGGACGTGTCGCTCAGGATGGACTCGCCACAGTGTGGACACGCTCGAAGCTTGGAAGCAGTTGGAACGGACCTGGTGGAAAACGAGAAGAGCTGCGCAGAGGGCCCTAGACTAAGCCCTTCCTTGCCGGGGACCATCGGGAGCTCCGCGTTCAGAGAAAAGGGCTCCGGCGGACAGGCCTTCGTGGCGGTGTCTTGCCCGTTGAGGCAAGAAGACAGAACAAGGACGGACTCAGGGCAGGTGGCATTCCGTGAGTTCGGTGCAGGCGACAGCTCTCACGCTCCCCAGAGGTATACTGGAAGAACCCGAACGGGGCTCGTCCCTACTGTCTACCTCACAGAGACGCCTCCAGCGTGCGAGGAAAGCGTGCGGGAGGACGGTCTCGCCACCGTTTTGAGCGTCTCGAAGGAAGGAAGCAGTGGGAACTGACCGGGTGGAAAGGGGGCCGAGTCGCGTAGCTGTCCCATTCCCGCCAGTCCGAGCCGTCGACCGTCCGCAGTTCTGTGTTCACTGACACAGCTGCAGGCAGACACCCATTCGTGGCAGTGTCGTCCCCGTTGAGGAACGAGACAGAACCGGGACGGAAAATGGGCTGTTTGGACTCTGTGAGATACGCGCCGCTGACAGCTCTCAGGCGCCCGGAACGTATTTCGGCAGAGCACGAACGGTGGTCGTCCCTCCTGTCAACCTCACAGGAACGCTTCAAACGTGTGAGGGACGTGTCGCTCAGGATGGACTCGCCACAGTGTGGACACGCTCGAAGCTTGGAAGCAGTTGGAACGGACCTGGTGGAAAACGAGAAGAGCTGCGCAGAGGGCCCTAGACTAAGCCCTTCCTTGCCGGGGACCATCGGGAGCTCCGCGTTCAGTGAAAAGGCCTCCGGCGGACAGGCCTTCGTGGCGGTGTCTTGCCCGTTGAGGCAAGAAGACAGAACAAGGACGGACTCAGGGCAGGTGGCATTCCGTGAGTTCGGTGCAGGCGACAGCTCTCACGCTCCCCAGAGGTATACTGGAAGAACCCGAACGGGGCTCGTCCCTACTGTCTACCTCACAGAGACGCCTCCAGCGTGCGAGGAAAGCGTGCGCGGGAGGACGGTCTCGCCACCGTTTTGAGCGTCTCGAAGGAAGGAAGCAGTGGGAACTGACCGGGTGGAAAGGGGGCCGAGTCGCGTAGCTGTCCCATTCCCGCCAGTCCGAGCCGTCGACCGTCCGCAGTTCTGTGTTCACTGACACAGCTGCAGGCAGACACCCATTCGTGGCAGTGTCGTCCCCGTTGAGGAACGAGACAGAACCGGGACGGAAAATGGGCTGTTTGGACTCTGTGAGATACGCGCCGCTGACAGCTCTCAGGCGCCCGGAACGTATTTCGGCAGAGCACGAACGGTGGTCGTCCCTCCTGTCAACCTCACAGGAACGCTTCAAACGTGTGAGGGACGTGTCGCTCAGGATGGACTCGCCACAGTGTGGACACGCTCGAAGCTTGGAAGCAGTTGGAACGGACCTGGTGGAAAACGAGAAGAGCTGCGCAGAGGGCCCTAGACTAAGCCCTTCCTTGCCGGGGACCATCGGGAGCTCCGCGTTCAGAGAAAAGGGCTCCGGCGGACAGGCCTTCGTGGCGGTGTCTTGCCCGTTGAGGCAAGAAGACAGAACAAGGACGGACTCAGGGCAGGTGGCATTCCGTGAGTTCGGTGCAGGCGACAGCTCTCACGCTCCCCAGAGGTATACTGGAAGAACCCGAACGGGGCTCGTCCCTACTGTCTACCTCACAGAGACGCCTCCAGCGTGCGAGGAAAGCGTGCGGGAGGACGGTCTCGCCACCGTTTTGAGCGTCTCGAAGGAAGGAAGCAGTGGGAACTGACCGGGTGGAAAGGGGGCCGAGTCGCGTAGCTGTCCCATTCCCGCCAGTCCGAGCCGTCGACCGTCCGCAGTTCTGTGTTCACTGACACAGCTGCAGGCAGACACCCATTCGTGGCAGTGTCGTCCCCGTTGAGGAACGAGACAGAACCGGGACGGAAAATGGGCTGTTTGGACTCTGTGAGATACGCGCCGCTGACAGCTCTCAGGCGCCCGGAACGTATTTCTGCAGAGCACGAACGGTGGTCGTCCCTCCTGTCAACCTCACAGGAACGCTTCAAACGTGTGAGGGACGTGTCGCTCAGATGGACTCGCCACAGTGTGACACGCTCGAAGCTTGGAAGCAGTTGGAACGGACCTGGTGGAAAACGAGAAGAGCTGCGCAGAGGGCCCTAGACTAAGCCCTTCCTTGCCGGGGACCATCGGGAGCTCCGCGTTCAGAGAAAAGGGCTCCGGCGGACAGGCCTTCGTGGCGGTGTCTTGCCCGTTGAGGCAAGAAGACAGAACAAGGACGGACTCAGGGCAGGTGGCATTCCGTGAGTTCGGTGCAGGCGACAGCTCTCACGCTCCCCAGAGGTATACTGGAAGAACCCGAACGGGGCTCGTCCCTACTGTCTACCTCACAGAGACGCCTCCAGCGTGCGAGGAAAGCGTGCGGGAGGACGGTCTCGCCACCGTTTGAGCGTCTCGAAGGAAGGAAGCAGTGGGAACTGACCGGGTGGAAAGGGGGCCGAGTCGCGTAGCTGTCCCATTCCGCCAGTCCGAGCCGTCGACCGTCCGCAGTTCTGTGTTCACTGACACAGCTGCAGGCAGACACCCATTCGTGGCAGTGTCGTCCCCGTTGAGGAACGAGACAGAACCGGGACGGAAAATGGGCTGTTTGGACTCTGTGAGATACGCGCCGCTGACAGCTCTCAGGCGCCCGGAACGTATTTCGGCAGAGCACGAACGGTGGTCGTCCCTCCTGTCAACCTCACAGGAACGACTTCAAACGTGTGAGGGACGTGTCGCTCAGGATGGACTAGCCACAGTGTGGACACGCTCGAAGCTTGGAAGCAGTTGGAACGGACCTGGTGGAAAACGAGAAGAGCTGCGCAGAGGGCCTAGACTAAGCCCTTCCTGCCGGGGACCATCGGGAGCTCCGCGTTCAGAGAAAAGGGCTCCGGCGGACAGGCCTTCGTGGCGGTGTCTTGCCCGTTGAGGCAAGAAGACAGAACAAGGACGGACTCAGGCAGGTGGCATTCCGTGAGTTCGGTGCAGGCGACAGCTCTCACGCTCCCCAGAGGTATACTGGAAGAACCCGAACGGGGCTCGTCCCTACTGTCTACCTCACAGAGGACGCCTCCAGCGTGCGAGGAAAGCGTGCGGGAGGACGGTCTCGCCACCGTTTTGAGCGTCTCGAAGGAAGGAAGCAGTGGGAACTGACCGGGTGGAAAGGGGGCCGAGTCGCGTAGCTGTCCCATTCCCGCCAGTCCGAGCCGTCGACCGTCCGCAGTTCTGTGTTCACTGACACAGCTGCCAGGCAGACACCCATTCGTGGCAGTGTCGTCCCCGTTGAGGAACGAGACAGAACCGGGACGGAAAATGGGCTGTTTGGACTCTGTGAGATACGCGCCGCTGACAGCTCTCAGGCGCCCGGAACGTATTTCGGCAGAGCACGAACGGTGGTCGTCCCTCCTGTCAACCTCACAGGAACGCTTCAAACGTGTGAGGGACGTGTCGCTCAGGATGGACTCGCCACAGTGTGGACACGCTCGAAGCTTGGAAGCAGTTGGAACGGACCTGGTGGAAAACGAGAAGAGCTGCGCAGAGGGCCCTAGACTAAGCCCTTCCTTGCCGGGGACCATCGGGAGCTCCGCGTTCAGAGAAAAGGGCTCCGGCGGACAGGCCTTCGTGGCGGTGTCTTGCCCGTTGAGGCAAGAAGACAGAACAAGGACGGACTCAGGGCAGGTGGCATTCCGTGAGTTCGGTGCAGGCGACAGCTCTCACGCTCCCCAGAGGTATACTGGAAGAACCCGAACGGGGCTCGTCCCTACTGTCTACCTCACAGAGACGCCTCCAGCGTGCGAGGAAAGCGTGCGGGAGGACGGTCTCGCCACCGTTTTGAGCGTCTCGAAGGAAGGAAGCAGTGGGAACTGACCGGGTGGAAAGGGGGCCGAGTCGCGTAGCTGTCCCATTCCCGCCAGTCCGAGCCGTCGACCGTCCGCAGTTCTGTGTTCACTGACACAGCTGCAGGCAGACACCCATTCGTGGCAGTGTCGTCCCCGTTGAGGAACGAGACAGAACCGGGACGGAAAATGGGCTGTTTGGACTCTGTGAGATACGCGCCGCTGACAGCTCTCAGGCGCCCGGAACGTATTTCGGCAGAGCACGAACGGTGGTCGTCCCTCCTGTCAACCTCACAGGAACGCTTCAAACGTGGAGGGACGTGTCGCTCAGGATGGACTCGCCACAGTGTGGACACGCTCGAAGCTTGGAAGCAGTTGGAACGGACCTGGTGGAAAACGAGAAGAGCTGCGCAGAGGGCCCTAGACTAAGCCCTTCCTTGCCGGGGACCATCGGGAGCTCCGCGTTCAGAGAAAAGGGCTCCGGCGGACAGGCCTTCGTGGCGGTGTCTTGCCCGTTGAGGCAAGAAGACAGAACAAGGACGGACTCAGGGCAGGTGGCATTCCGTGAGTTCGGTGCAGGCGACAGCTCTCACGCTCCCCAGAGGTATACTGGAAGAACCCGAACGGGGCTCGTCCCTACTGTCTACCTCACAGAGACGCCTCCAGCGTGCGAGGAAAGCGTGCGGGAGGACGGTCTCGCCACCGTTTTGAGCGTCTCGAAGGAAGGAAGCAGTGGGAACTGACCGGGTGGAAAGGGGGCCGAGTCGCGTAGCTGTCCCATTCCCGCCAGTCCGAGCCGTCGACCGTCCGCAGTTCTGTGTTCACTGACACAGCTGCAGGCAGACACCCATTCGTGGCAGTGTCGTCCCCGTTGAGGAACGAGACAGAACCGGGACGGAAAATGGGCTGTTTGGACTCTGTGAGATACGCGCCGCTGACAGCTCTCAGGCGCCCGGAACGTATTTCGGCAGAGCACGAACGGTGGTCGTCCCTCCTGTCAACCTCACAGGAACGCTTCAAACGTGTGAGGGACGTGTCGCTCAGGATGGACTCGCCACAGTGTGGACACGCTCGAAGCTTGGAAGCAGTTGGAACGGACCTGGTGGAAAACGAGAAGAGCTGCGCAGAGGGCCCTAGACTAAGCCCTTCCTTGCCGGGGACCATCGGGAGCTCCGCGTTCAGAGAAAAGGGCTCCGGCGGACAGGCCTTCGTGGCGGTGTCTTGCCCGTTGAGGCAAGAAGACAGAACAAGGACGGACTCAGGGCAGGTGGCATTCCGTGAGTTCGGTGCAGGCGACAGCTCTCACGCTCCCCAGAGGTATACTGGAAGAACCCGAACGGGGCTCGTCCCTACTGTCTACCTCACAGAGACGCCTCCAGCGTGCGAGGAAAGCGTGCGGGAGGACGGTCTCGCCACCGTTTTGAGCGTCTCGAAGGAAGGAAGCAGTGGGAACTGACCGGGTGGAAAGGGGGCCGAGTCGCGTAGCTGTCCCATTCCCGCCAGTCCGAGCCGTCGACCGTCCGCAGTTCTGTGTTCACTGACACAGCTGCAGGCAGACACCCATTCGTGGCAGTGTCGTCCCCGTTGAGGAACGAGACAGAACCGGGACGGAAAATGGGCTGTTTGGACTCTGTGAGATACGCGCCGCTGACAGCTCTCAGGCGCCCGGAACGTATTTCGGCAGAGCACGAACGGTGGTCGTCCCTCCTGTCAACCTCACAGGAACGCTTCAAACGTGTGAGGGACGTGTCCTCAGGATGGACTCGCCACAGTGTGGACACGCTCGAAGCTTGGAAGCAGTTGGAACGGACCTGGTGGAAAACGAGAAGAGCTGCGCAGAGGGCCCTAGACTAAGCCCTTCCTTGCCGGGGACCATCGGGAGCTCCGCGTTCAGAGAAAAGGGCTCCGGCGGACAGGCCTTCGTGGCGGTGTCTTGCCCGTTGAGGCAAGAAGACAGAACAAGGACGGACTCAGGGCAGGTGGCATTCCGTGAGTTCGGTGCAGGCGACAGCTCTCACGCTCCCCAGAGGTATACTGGAAGAACCCGAACGGGGCTCGTCCCTACTGTCTACCTCACAGAGACGCCTCCAGCGTGCGAGGAAAGCGTGCGGGAGGACGGTCTCGCCACCGTTTTGAGCGTCTCGAAGGAAGGAAGCAGTGGGAACTGACCGGGTGGAAAGGGGGCCGAGTCGCGTAGCTGTCCCATTTCCCGCCAGTCCGAGCCGTCGACCGTCCGCAGTTCTGTGTTCACTGACACAGCTGCAGGCAGACACCCATTCGTGGCAGTGTCGTCCCCGTTGAGGAACGAGACAGAACCGGGACGGGAAAATGGGCTGTTTGGACTCTGTGAGATACGCGCCGCTGACAGCTCTCAGGCGCCCGGAACGTATTTCGGCAGAGCACGAACGGTGGTCGTCCCTCCTGTCAACCTCACAGGAACGCTTCAAACGTGTGAGGGACGTGTCGCTCAGGATGGACTCGCCACAGTGTGGACACGCTCGAAGCTTGGAAGCAGTTGGAACGGACCTGGTGGAAAACGAGAAGAGCTGCGCAGAGGGCCCTAGACTAAGCCCTTCCTTGCCGGGGACCATCGGGAGCTCCGCGTTCAGAGAAAAGGGCTCCGCGGACAGGCCTTCGTGGCGGTGTCTTGCCCGTTGAGGCAAGAAGACAGAACAAGGACGGACTCAGGGCAGGTGGCATTCCGTGAGTTCGGTGCAGGCGACAGCTCTCACGCTCCCCAGAGGTATACTGGAAGAACCCGAACGGGGCTCGTCCCTACTGTCTACCTCACAGAGACGCCTCCAGCGTGCGAGGAAAGCGTGCGGGAGGACGGTCTCGCCACCGTTTTGAGCGTCTCGAAGGAAGGAAGCAGTGGGAACTGACCGGGTGGAAGGGGGCCGAGTCGCGTAGCTGTCCCATTCCCGCCAGTCCGAGCCGTCGACCGTCCGCAGTTCTGTGTTCACTGACACAGCTGCAGGCAGACACCCATTCGTGGCAGTGTCGTCCCCGTTGAGGAACGAGACAGAACCGGGACGGAAAATGGCTGTTTGGACTCTGTGAGATACGCGCCGCTGACAGCTCTCAGGCGCCCGGAACGTATTTCGGCAGAGCACGAACGGTGGTCGTCCCTCCTGTCAACCTCACAGGAACGCTTCAAACGTGTGAGGGACGTGTCGCTCAGGATGGACTCGCCACAGTGTGGACACGCTCGAAGCTTGGAAGCAGTTGGAACGGACCTGGTGGAAAACGAGAAGAGCTGCGCAGAGGGCCCTAGACTAAGCCCTTCCTTGCCGGGGACCATCGGGAGCTCCGCGTTCAGAGAAAAGGGCTCCGGCGGACAGGCCTTCGTGGCGGTGTCTTGCCCGTTGAGGCAAGAAGACAGAACAAGGACGGACTCAGGGCAGGTGGCATTCCGTGAGTTCGGTGCAGGCGACAGCTCTCACGCTCCCCAGAGGTATACTGGAAGAACCCGAACGGGGCTCGTCCCTACTGTCTACCTCACAGAGACGCCTCCAGCGTGCGAGGAAAGCGTGCGGGAGGACGGTCTCGCCACCGTTTTGAGCGTCTCGAAGGAAGGAAGCAGTGGGAACTGACCGGGTGGAAAGGGGGCCGAGTCGCGTAGCTGTCCCATTCCCGCCAGTCCGAGCCGTCGACCGTCCGCAGTTCTGTGTTCACTGACACAGCTGCAGGCAGACACCCATTCGTGGCAGTGTCGTCCCCGTTGAGGAACGAGACAGAACCGGGACGGAAAATGGGCTGTTTGGACTCTGTGAGATACGCGCCGCTGACAGCTCTCAGGCGCCCGGAACGTATTTCGGCAGAGCACGAACGGTGGTCGTCCCTCCTGTCAACCTCACAGGAACGCTTCAAACGTGTGAGGGACGTGTCGCTCAGGATGGACTCGCCACAGTGTGGACACGCTCGAAGCTTGGAAGCAGTTGGAACGGACCTGGTGGAAAACGAGAAGAGCTGCGCAGAGGGCCCTAGACTAAGCCCTTCCTTGCCGGGGACCATCGGGAGCTCCGCGTTCAGAGAAAAGGGCTCCGGCGGACAGGCCTTCGTGGCGGTGTCTTGCCCGTTGAGGCAAGAAGACAGAACAAGGACGGACTCAGGGCAGGTGGCATTCCGTGAGTTCGGTGCAGGCGACAGCTCTCACGCTCCCCAGAGGTATACTGGAAGAACCCGAACGGGGCTCGTCCCTACTGTCTACCTCACAGAGACGCTCCAGCGTGCGAGGAAAGCGTGCGGGAGGACGGTCTCGCCACCGTTTTGAGCGTCTCGAAGGAAGGAAGCAGTGGGAACTGACCGGGTGGAAAGGGGGCCGAGTCGCGTAGCTGTCCCATTCCCGCCAGTCCGAGCCGTCGACCGTCCGCAGTTCTGTGTTCACTGACACAGCTGCAGGCAGACACCCATTCGTGGCAGTGTCGTCCCCGTTGAGGAACGAGACAGAACCGGGACGGAAAATGGGCTGTTTGGACTCTGTGAGATACGCGCCGCTGACAGCTCTCAGGCGCCCGGAACGTATTCGGCAGAGCACGAACGGTGGTCGTCCCTCCTGTCAACCTCACAGGAACGCTTCAAACGTGTGAGGGACGTGTCGCTCAGGATGGACTCGCCACAGTGTGGACACGCTCGAAGCTTGGAAGCAGTTGGAAACGGACCTGGTGGAAAACGAGAAGAGCTGCGCAGAGGGCCCTAGACTAAGCCCTTCCTTGCCGGGGACCATCGGGAGCTCCGCGTTCAGAGAAAAGGGCTCCGGCGGACAGGCCTTCGTGGCGGTGTCTTGCCCGTTGAGGCAAGAAGACAGAACAAGGACGGACTCAGGGCAGGTGGCATTCCGTGAGTTCGGTGCAGGCGACAGCTCTCACGCTCCCCAGAGGTATACTGGAAGAACCCGAACGGGGCTCGTCCCTACTGTCTACCTCACAGAGACGCCTCCAGCGTGCGAGGAAAGCGTGCGGGAGGACGGTCTCGCCACCGTTTTGAGCGTCTCGAAGGAAGGAAGCAGTGGGAACTGACCGGGTGGAAAGGGGGCCGAGTCGCGTAGCTGTCCCATTCCCGCCAGTCCGAGCCGTCGACCGTCCGCAGTTCTGTGTTCACTGACACAGCTGCAGGCAGACACCCATTCGTGGCAGTGTCGTCCCCGTTGAGGAACGAGACAGAACCGGGACGGAAAATGGGCTGTTTGGACTCTGTGAGATACGCGCCGCTGACAGCTCTCAGGCGCCCGGAACGTATTTCGGCAGAGCACGAACGGTGGTCGTCCCTCCTGTCAACCTCACAGGAACGCTTCAAACGTGTGAGGGACGTGTCGCTCAGGATGGACTCGCCACAGTGTGGACACGCTCGAAGCTTGGAAGCAGTTGGAACGGACCTGGTGGAAAACGAGAAGAGCTGCGCAGAGGGCCCTAGACTAAGCCCTTCCTTGCCGGGGACCATCGGGAGCTCCGCGTTCAGAGAAAAGGGCTCCGGCGGACAGGCCTTCGTGGCGGTGTCTTGCCCGTTGAGGCAAGAAGACAGAACAAGGACGGACTCAGGGCAGGTGGCATTCCGTGAGTTCGGTGCAGGCGACAGCTCTCACGCTCCCCAGAGGTATACTGGAAGAACCCGAACGGGGCTCGTCCCTACTGTCTACCTCACAGAGACGCCTCCAGCGTGCGAGGAAAGCGTGCGGGAGGACGGTCTCGCCACCGTTTTGAGCGTCTCGAAGGAAGGAAGCAGTGGGAACTGACCGGGTGGAAAGGGGGCCGAGTCGCGTAGCTGTCCCATTCCCGCCAGTCCGAGCCGTCGACCGTCCGCAGTTCTGTGTTCACTGACACAGCTGCAGGCAGACACCCATTCGTGGCAGTGTCGTCCCCGTTGAGGAACGAGACAGAACCGGGACGGAAAATGGGCTGTTTGGACTCTGTGAGATACGCGCCGCTGACAGCTCTCAGGCGCCCGGAACGTATTTCGGCAGAGCACGAACGGTGGTCGTCCCTCCTGTCAACCTCACAGGAACGCTTCAAACGTGTGAGGGACGTGTCGCTCAGGATGGACTCGCCACAGTGTGGACACGCTCGAAGCTTGGAAGCAGTTGAACGGACCTGGTGGAAAACGAGAAGAGCTGCGCAGAGGGCCCTAGACTAAGCCCTTCCTTGCCGGGGACCATCGGGAGCTCCGCGTTCAGAGAAAAGGGCTCCGGCGGACAGGCCTTCGTGGCGGTGTCTTGCCCGTTGAGGCAAGAAGACAGAACAAGGACGGACTCAGGGCAGGTGGCATTCCGTGAGTTCGGTGCAGGCGACAGCTCTCACGCTCCCCAGAGGTATACTGGAAGAACCCGAACGGGGCTCGTCCCTACTGTCTACCTCACAGAGACGCCTCCAGCGTGCGAGGAAAGCGTGCGGGAGGACGGTCTCGCCACCGTTTTTGAGCGTCTCGAAGGAAGGAAGCAGTGGGAACTGACCGGGTGGAAAGGGGGGCCGAGTTCGCGTAGCTGTCCCATTCCCGCCAGTCCGAGCCGTCGACCGTCCGCAGTTCTGTGTTCACTGACACAGCTGCAGGCAGACACCCATTCGTGGCAGTGTCGTCCCCGTTGAGGAACGAGACAGAACCGGGACGGAAAATGGCTGTTTGGACTCTGTGAGATACGCGCCGCTGACAGCTCTCAGGCGCCCGGAACGTATTTCGGCAGAGCACGAACGGTGGTCGTCCCTCCTGTCAACCTCACAGGAACGCTTCAAACGTGTGAGGGACGTGTCGCTCAGGATGGACTCGCCACAGTGTGGACACGCTCGAAGCTTGGAAGCAGTTGGAACGGACCTGGTGGAAAACGAGAAGAGCTGCGCAGAGGGCCCTAGACTAAGCCTTCCTTGCCGGGGACCATCGGGAGCTCCGCGTTCAGAGAAAAGGCTCCGGCGGACAGGCCTTCGTGGCGGTGTCTTGCCCGTTGAGGCAAGAAGACAGAACAAGGACGGACTCAGGGCAGGTGGCATTCCGTGAGTTCGGTGCAGGCGACAGCTCTCACGCTCCCCAGAGGTATACTGGAAGAACCCGAACGGGGCTCGTCCCTACTGTCTACCTCACAGAGACGCCTCCAGCGTGCGAGGAAAGCGTGCGGGAGGACGGTCTCGCCACCCGTTTTGAGCGTCTCGAAGGAAGGAAGCAGTGGGAACTGACCGGGTGGAAAGGGGGCCGAGTCGCGTAGCTGTCCCATTCCCGCCAGTCCGAGCCGTCGACCGTCCGCAGTTCTGTGTTCACTGACACAGCTGCAGGCAGACACCCATTCGTGGCAGTGTCGTCCCCGTTGAGGAACGAGACAGAACCGGGACGGAAAATGGGCTGTTTGGACTCTGTGAGATACGCGCCGCTGACAGCTCTCAGGCGCCCGGAACGTATTTCGGCAGAGCACGAACGGTGGTCGTCCCTCCTGTCAACCTCACAGGAACGCTTCAAACGTGTGAGGGACGTGTCGCTCAGGATGGACTCGCCACAGTGTGGACACGCTCGAAGCTTGGAAGCAGTTGGAACGGACCTGGTGGAAAACGAGAAGAGCTGCGCAGAGGGCCCTAGACTAAGCCCTTCCTTGCCGGGGACCATCGGGAGCTCCGCGTTCAGAGAAAAGGGCTCCGGCGGACAGGCCTTCGTGGCGGTGTCTTGCCCGTTGAGGCAAGAAGACAGAACAAGGACGGACTCAGGGCAGGTGGCATTCCGTGAGTTCGGTGCAGGCGACAGCTCTCACGCTCCCCAGAGGTATACTGGAAGAACCCGAACGGGGCTCGTCCCTACTGTCTACCTCACAGAGACGCCTCCAGCGTGCGAGGAAAGCGTGCGGAGGACGGTCCTCGCCACCGTTTTGAGCGTCTCGAAGGAAGGAAGCAGTGGGAACTGACCGGGTCAGGAAAGGGGGCCGAGTCGCGTAGCTGTCCCATTCCCGCCAGTCCGAGCCGTCGACCGTCCGCAGTTCTGTGTTCACTGACACAGCTGCAGGCAGACACCCATTCGTGGCAGTGTCGTCCCCGTTGAGGAACGAGACAGAACCGGGACGGAAAATGGGCTGTTTGGACTCTGTGAGATACGCGCCGCTGACAGCTCTCAGGCGCCCGGAACGTATTTCGGCAGAGCACGAACGGTGGTCGTCCCTCCTGTCAACCTCACAGGAACGCTTCAAACGTGTGAGGGACGTGTCGCTCAGGATGGACTCGCCACAGTGTGGACACGCTCGAAGCTTGGAAGCAGTTGAACGGACCTGGTGGAAAACGAGAAGAGCTGCGCAGAGGGCCCTAGACTAAGCCCTTCCTTGCCGGGGACCATCGGGAGCTCCGCGTTCAGAGAAAAGGGCTCCGGCGGACAGGCCTTCGTGGCGGTGTCTTGCCCGTTGAGGCAAGAAGACAGAACAAGGACGGACTCAGGGCAGGTGGCATTCCGTGAGTTCGGTGCAGGCGACAGCTCTCACGCTCCCCAGAGGTATACTGGAAGAACCCGAACGGGGCTCGTCCCTACTGTCTACCTCACAGAGACGCCTCCAGCGTGCGAGGAAAGCGTGCGGGAGGACGGTCTCGCCACCGTTTTGAGCGTCTCGAAGGAAGGAAGCAGTGGGAACTGACCGGGTGGAAAGGGGGCCGAGTCGCGTAGCTGTCCCATTCCCGCCAGTCCGAGCCGTCGACCGTCCGCAGTTCTGTGTTCACTGACACAGCTGCAGGCAGACACCCATTCGTGGCAGTGTCGTCCCCGTTGAGGAACGAGACAGAACCGGGACGGAAAATGGGCTGTTTGGACTCTGTGAGATACGCGCCGCTGACAGCTCTCAGGCGCCCGGAACGTATTTCGGCAGAGCACGAACGGTGGTCGTCCCTCCTGTCAACCTCACAGGAACGCTTCAAACGTGTGAGGGACGTGTCGCTCAGGATGGACTCGCCACAGTGTGGACACGCTCGAAGCTTGGAAGCAGTTGGAACGGACCTGGTGGAAAACGAGAAGAGCTGCGCAGAGGGCCCTAGACTAAGCCCTTCCTTGCCGGGGACCATCGGGAGCTCCGCGTTCAGAGAAAAGGGCTCCGGCGGACAGGCCTTCGTGGCGGTGTCTTGCCCGTTGAGGCAAGAAGACAGAACAAGGACGGACTCAGGGCAGGTGGCATTCCGTGAGTTCGGTGCAGGCGACAGCTCTCACGCTCCCAGAGGTATACTGGAAGAACCCGAACGGGGCTCGTCCCTACTGTCTACCTCACAGAGACGCCTCCAGCGTGCGAGGAAAGCGTGCGGGAGGACGGTCTCGCCACCGTTTTGAGCGTCTCGAAGGAAGGAAGCAGTGGGAACTGACCGGGTGGAAAGGGGGCCGAGTCGCGTAGCTGTCCCATTCCCGCCAGTCCGAGCCGTCGACCGTCCGCAGTTCTGTGTTCACTGACACAGCTGCAGGCAGACACCCATTCGTGGCAGTGTCGTCCCCGTTGAGGAACGAGACAGAACCGGGACGGAAAATGGGCTGTTTGGACTCTGTGAGATACGCGCCGCTGACAGCTCTCAGGCGCCCGGAACGTATTTCGGCAGAGCACGAACGGTGGTCGTCCCTCCTGTCAACCTCACAGGAACGCTTCAAACGTGTGAGGGACGTGTCGCTCAGGATGGACTCGCCACAGTGTGGACACGCTCGAAGCTTGGAAGCAGTTGGAACGGACCTGGTGGAAAACGAGAAGAGCTGCGCAGAGGGCCCTAGACTAAGCCCTTCCTTGCCGGGGACCATCGGGAGCTCCGCGTTCAGAGAAAAGGGCTCCGGCGACAGGCCTTCGTGGCGGTGTCTTGCCCGTTGAGGCAAGAAGACAGAACAAGGACGGACTCAGGGCAGTGGCATTCCGTGAGTTCGGTGCAGGCGACAGCTCTCACGCTCCCCAGAGGTATACTGGAAGAACCCGAACGGGGCTCGTCCCTACTGTCTACCTCACAGAGACGCCTCCAGCGTGCGAGGAAAGCGTGCGGGAGGACGGTCTCGCCACCGTTTTGAGCGTCTCGAAGGAAGGAAGCAGTGGGAACTGACCGGGTGGAAAGGGGGCCGAGTTCGCGTAGCTGTCCATTCCCGCCAGTCCGAGCCGTCGACCGTCCGCAGTTCTGTGTTCACTGACACAGCTGCAGGCAGACACCCATTCGTGGCAGTGTCGTCCCCGTTGAGGAACGAGACAGAACCGGGGACGGAAAATGGGCTGTTTGGACTCTGTGAGATACGCGCCGCTGACAGCTCTCAGGCGCCCGGAACGTATTTCGGCAGAGCACGAACGGTGGTTCGTCCCTCCTGTCAACCTCACAGGAACGCTTCAAACGTGTGAGGGACGTGTCGCTCAGGATGGACTCGCCACAGTGTGGACACGCTCGAAGCTTGGAAGCAGTTGGAACGGACCTGGTGGAAAACGAGAAGAGCTGCGCAGAGGGCCCTAGACTAAGCCCTTCCTTGCCGGGGACCATCGGGAGCTCCGCGTTCAGAGAAAAGGGCTCCGGCGGACAGGCCTTCGTGGCGGTGTCTTGCCCGTTGAGGCAAGAAGACAGAACAAGGACGGACTCAGGGCAGGTGGCATTCCGTGAGTTCGGTGCAGGCGACAGCTCTCACGCTCCCCAGAGGTATACTGGAAGAACCCGAACGGGGCTCGTCCCTACTGTCTACCTCACAGAGACGCCTCCAGCGTGCGAGGAAAGCGTGCGGGAGGACGGTCTCGCCACCGTTTTGAGCGTCTCGAAGGAAGGAAGCAGTGGGAACTGACCGGGTGGAAAGGGGGCCGAGTCGCGTAGCTGTCCCATTCCCGCCAGTCCGAGCCGTCGACCGTCCGCAGTTCTGTGTTCACTGACACAGCTGCAGCAGACACCCATTCGTGGCAGTGTCGTCCCCGTTGAGGAACGAGACAGAACCGGGACGGAAAATGGGCTGTTTGGACTCTGTGAGATACGCGCCGCTGACAGCTCTCAGGCGCCCGGAACGTATTTCGGCAGAGCACGAACGGTGGTCGTCCCTCCTGTCAACCTCACAGGAACGCTTCAAACGTGTGAGGGACGTGTCGCTCAGGATGGACTCGCCACAGTGTGGACACGCTCGAAGCTTGGAAGCAGTTGGAACGGACCTGGTGGAAAACGAGAAGAGCTGCGCAGAGGGCCCTAGACTAAGCCCTTCCTTGCCGGGGACCATCGGGAGCTCCGCGTTCAGAGAAAAGGGCTCCGGCGGACAGGCCTTCGTGGCGGTGTCTTGCCCGTTGAGGCAAGAAGACAGAACAAGGACGGACTCAGGGCAGGTGGCATTCCGTGAGTTCGGTGCAGGCGACAGCTCTCACGCTCCCAGAGGTATACTGGAAGAACCGAACGGGGCTCGTCCCTACTGTCTACCTCACAGAGACGCCTCCAGCGTGCGAGGAAAGCGTGCGGGAGGACGGTCTCCGCCACCGTTTTGAGCGTCTCGAAGGAAGGAAGCAGTGGGAACTGACCGGGTGGAAAGGGGGCCGAGTCGCGTAGCTGGTCCCATTCCCGCCAGTCCGAGCCGTCGACCGTCCGCAGTTCTGTGTTCACTGACACAGCTGCAGGCAGACACCCATTCGTGGCAGTGTCGTCCCCGTTGAGGAACGAGACAGAACCGGGACGGAAAATGGGCTGTTTGGACTCTGTGAGATACGCGCCGCTGACAGCTCTCAGGCGCCCGGAACGTATTTCGGCAGAGCACGAACGGTGGTCGTCCCTCCTGTCAACCTCACAGGAACGCTTCAAACGTGTGAGGGACGTGTCGCTCAGGATGGACTCGCCACAGTGTGGACACGCTCGAAGCTTGGAAGCAGTTGGAACGGACCTGGTGAAAACGAGAAGAGCTGCGCAGAGGGCCCTAGACTAAGCCCTTCCTTGCCGGGGACCATCGGGAGCTCCGCGTTCAGAGAAAAGGGCTCCGGCGGACAGGCCTTCGTGGCGGTGTCTTGCCCGTTGAGGCAAGAAGACAGAACAAGGACGGACTCAGGGCAGGTGGCATTCCGTGAGTTCGGTGCAGGCGACAGCTCTCACGCTCCCCAGAGGTATACTGGAAGAACCCGAACGGGGCTCGTCCCTACTGTCTACCTCACAGAGACGCCTCCAGCGTGCGAGGAAAGCGTGCGGGAGGACGGTCTCGCCACCGTTTTGAGCGTCTCGAAGGAAGGAAGCAGTGGGAACTGACCGGGTGGAAAGGGGGCCGAGTCGCGTAGCTGTCCCATTCCCGCCAGTCCGAGCCGTCGACCGTCCGCAGTTCTGTGTTCACTGACACAGCTGCAGGCAGACACCCATTCGTGGCAGTGTCGTCCCCGTTGAGGAACGAGACAGAACCGGGACGGAAAATGGGCTGTTTGGACTCTGTGAGATACGCGCCGCTGACAGCTCTCAGGCGCCCGGAACGTATTTCGGCAGAGCACGAACGGTGGTCGTCCTCCTGTCAACCTCACAGGAACGCTTCAAACGTGTGAGGGACGTGTCGCTCAGGATGGACTCGCCACAGTGTGGACACGCTCGAAGCTTGGAAGCAGTTGGAACGGACCTGGTGGAAAACGAGAAGAGCTGCGCAGAGGGCCCTAGACTAAGCCCTTCCTTGCCGGGGACCATCGGGAGCTCCGCGTTCAGAGAAAAGGGCTCCGGCGGACAGGCCTTCGTGGCGGTGTCTTGCCCGTTGAGGCAAGAAGACAGAACAAGGACGGACTCAGGGCAGGTGGCATTCCGTGAGTTCGGTGCAGGCGACAGCTCTCACGCTCCCCAGAGGTATACTGGAAGAACCCGAACGGGGCTCGTCCCTACTGTCTACCTCACAGAGACGCCTCCAGCGTGCGAGGAAAGCGTGCGGGAGGACGGTCTCGCCACCGTTTTGAGCGTCTCGAAGGAAGGAAGCAGTGGGAACTGACCGGGTGGAAAGGGGGCCGAGTCGCGTAGCTGTCCCATTCCCGCCAGTCCGAGCCGTCGACCGTCCGCAGTTCTGTGTTCACTGACACAGCTGCAGGCAGACACCCATTCGTGGCAGTGTCGTCCCCGTTGAGGAACGAGACAGAACCGGGACGGAAAATGGGCTGTTTGGACTCTGTGAGATACGCGCCGCTGACAGCTCTCAGGCGCCCGGAACGTATTTCGGCAGAGCACGAACGGTGGTCGTCCCTCCTGTCAACCTCACAGGAACGCTTCAAACGTGTGAGGGACGTGTCGCTCAGGATGGACTCGCCACAGTGTGGACACGCTCGAAGCTTGGAAGCAGTTGGAACGGACCTGGTGGAAAACGAGAAGAGCTGCGCAGAGGGCCCTAGACTAAGCCCTTCCTTGCCGGGGACCATCGGGAGCTCCGCGTTCAGAGAAAAGGGCTCCGGCGGACAGGCCTTCGTGGCGGTGTCTTGCCCGTTGAGGCAAGAAGACAGAACAAGGACGGACTCAGGGCAGGTGGCATTCCGTGAGTTCGGTGCAGGCGACAGCTCTCACGCTCCCCAGAGGTATACTGGAAGAACCCGAACGGGGCTCGTCCCTACTGTCTACCTCACAGAGACGCCTCCAGCGTGCGAGGAAAGCGTGCGGGAGGACGGTCTCGCCACCGTTTTGAGCGTCTCGAAGGAAGGAAGCAGTGGGAACTGACCGGGTGGAAAGGGGGCCGAGTCGCGTAGCTGTCCCATTCCCGCCAGTCCGAGCCGTCGACCGTCCGCAGTTCTGTGTTCACTGACACAGCTGCAGGCAGACACCCATTCGTGGCAGTGTCGTCCCCGTTGAGGAACGAGACAGAACCGGGACGGAAAATGGGCTGTTTGGACTCTGTGAGATACGCGCCGCTGACAGCTCTCAGGCGCCCGGAACGTATTTCGGCAGAGCACGAACGGTGGTCGTCCCTCCTGTCAACCTCACAGGAACGCTTCAAACGTGTGAGGGACGTGTCGCTCAGGATGGACTCGCCACAGTGTGGACACGCTCGAAGCTTGGAAGCAGTTGGAACGGACCTGGTGGAAAACGAGAAGAGCTGCGCAGAGGGCCCTAGACTAAGCCCTTCCTTGCCGGGGACCATCGGGAGCTCCGCGTTCAGAGAAAAGGGCTCCGGCGGACAGGCCTTCGTGGCGGTGTCTTGCCCGTTGAGGCAAGAAGACAGAACAAGGACGGACTCAGGGCAGGTGGCATTCCGTGAGTTCGGTGCAGGCGACAGCTCTCACGCTCCCCAGAGGTATACTGGAAGAACCCGAACGGGGCTCGTCCCTACTGTCTACCTCACAGAGACGCCTCCAGCGTGCGAGGAAAGCGTGCGGGAGGACGGTCTCGCCACCGTTTTGAGCGTCTCGAAGGAAGGAAGCAGTGGGAACTGACCGGGTGGAAAGGGGGCCGAGTCGCGTAGCTGTCCCATTCCCGCCAGTCCGAGCCGTCGACCGTCCGCAGTTCTGTGTTCACTGACACAGCTGCAGGCAGACACCCATTCGTGGCAGTGTCGTCCCCGTTGAGGAACGAGACAGAACCGGGACGGAAAATGGGCTGTTTGGACTCTGTGAGATACGCGCCGCTGACAGCTCTCAGGCGCCCGGAACGTATTTCGGCAGAGCACGAACGGTGGTCGTCCCTCCTGTCAACCTCACAGGAACGCTTCAAACGTGTGAGGGACGTGTCGCTCAGGATGGACTCGCCACAGTGTGGACACGCTCGAAGCTTGGAAGCAGTTGGAACGGACCTGGTGGAAAACGAGAAGAGCTGCGCAGAGGGCCCTAGACTAAGCCCTTCCTTGCCGGGGACCATCGGGAGCTCCGCGTTCAGAGAAAAGGGCTCCGGCGGACAGGCCTTCGTGGCGGTGTCTTGCCCGTTGAGGCAAGAAGACAGAACAAGGACGGACTCAGGGCAGGTGGCATTCCGTGAGTTCGGTGCAGGCGACAGCTCTCACGCTCCCCAGAGGTATACTGGAAGAACCCGAACGGGGCTCGTCCCTACTGTCTACCTCACAGAGACGCCTCCAGCGTGCGAGGAAAGCGTGCGGGAGGACGGTCTCGCCACCGTTTTGAGCGTCTCGAAGGAAGGAAGCAGTGGGAACTGACCGGGTGGAAAGGGGGCCGAGTCGCGTAGCTGTCCCATTCCCGCCAGTCCGAGCCGTCGACCGTCCGCAGTTCTGTGTTCACTGACACAGCTGCAGGCAGACACCCATTCGTGGCAGTGTCGTCCCCGTTGAGGAACGAGACAGAACCGGGACGGAAAATGGGCTGTTTGGACTCTGTGAGATACGCGCCGCTGACAGCTCTCAGGCGCCCGGAACGTATTTCGGCAGAGCACGAACGGTGGTCGTCCCTCCTGTCAACCTCACAGGAACGCTTCAAACGTGTGAGGGACGTGTCGCTCAGGATGGACTCGCCACAGTGTGGACACGCTCGAAGCTTGGAAGCAGTTGGAACGGACCTGGTGGAAAACGAGAAGAGCTGCGCAGAGGGCCCTAGACTAAGCCCTTCCTTGCCGGGGACCATCGGGAGCTCCGCGTTCAGAGAAAAGGGCTCCGGTGGACAGGCCTTCGTGGCGGTGTCTTGCCCGTTGAGGCAAGAAGACAGAACAAGGACGGACTCAGGGCAGGTGGCATTCCGTGAGTTCGGTGCAGGCGACAGCTCTCACGCTCCCCAGAGGTATACTGGAAGAACCCGAACGGGGCTCGTCCCTACTGTCTACCTCACAGAGACGCCTCCAGCGTGCGAGGAAAGCGTGCGGGAGGACGGTCTCGCCACCGTTTTGAGCGTCTCGAAGGAAGGAAGCAGTGGGAACTGACCGGGTGGAAAGGGGGCCGAGTCGCGTAGCTGTCCCATTCCCGCCAGTCCGAGCCGTCGACCGTCCGCAGTTCTGTGTTCACTGACACAGCTGCAGGCAGACACCCATTCGTGGCAGTGTCGTCCCCGTTGAGGAACGAGACAGAACCGGGACGGAAAATGGGCTGTTTGGACTCTGTGAGATACGCGCCGCTGACAGCTCTCAGGCGCCCGGAACGTATTTCGGCAGAGCACGAACGGTGGTCGTCCCTCCTGTCAACCTCACAGGAACGCTTCAAACGTGTGAGGGACGTGTCGCTCAGGATGGACTCGCCACAGTGTGGACACGCTCGAAGCTTGGAAGCAGTTGGAACGGACCTGGTGGAAAACGAGAAGAGCTGCGCAGAGGGCCCTAGACTAAGCCCTTCCTTGCCGGGGACCATCGGGAGCTCCGCGTTCAGAGAAAAGGGCTCCGGCGGACAGGCCTTCGTGGCGGTGTCTTGCCCGTTGAGGCAAGAAGACAGAACAAGGACGGACTCAGGGCAGGTGGCATTCCGTGAGTTCGGTGCAGGCGACAGCTCTCACGCTCCCCAGAGGTATACTGGAAGAACCCGAACGGGGCTCGTCCCTACTGTCTACCTCACAGAGACGCCTCCAGCGTGCGAGGAAAGCGTGCGGGAGGACGGTCTCGCCACCGTTTTGAGCGTCTCGAAGGAAGGAAGCAGTGGGAACTGACCGGGTGGAAAGGGGGCCGAGTCGCGTAGCTGTCCCATTCCCGCCAGTCCGAGCCGTCGACCGTCCGCAGTTCTGTGTTCACTGACACAGCTGCAGGCAGACACCCATTCGTGGCAGTGTCGTCCCCGTTGAGGAACGAGACAGAACCGGGACGGAAAATGGGCTGTTTGGACTCTGTGAGATACGCGCCGCTGACAGCTCTCAGGCGCCCGGAACGTATTTCGGCAGAGCACGAACGGTGGTCGTCCCTCCTGTCAACCTCACAGGAACGCTTCAAACGTGTGAGGGACGTGTCGCTCAGGATGGACTCGCCACAGTGTGGACACGCTCGAAGCTTGGAAGCAGTTGGAACGGACCTGGTGGAAAACGAGAAGAGCTGCGCAGAGGGCCCTAGACTAAGCCCTTCCTTGCCGGGGACCATCGGGAGCTCCGCGTTCAGAGAAAAGGGCTCCGGCGGACAGGCCTTCGTGGCGGTGTCTTGCCCGTTGAGGCAAGAAGACAGAACAAGGACGGACTCAGGGCAGGTGGCATTCCGTGAGTTCGGTGCAGGCGACAGCTCTCACGCTCCCCAGAGGTATACTGGAAGAACCCGAACGGGGCTCGTCCCTACTGTCTACCTCACAGAGACGCCTCCAGCGTGCGAGGAAAGCGTGCGGGAGGACGGTCTCGCCACCGTTTTGAGCGTCTCGAAGGAAGGAAGCAGTGGGAACTGACCGGGTGGAAAGGGGGCCGAGTCGCGTAGCTGTCCCATTCCCGCCAGTCCGAGCCGTCGACCGTCCGCAGTTCTGTGTTCACTGACACAGCTGCAGGCAGACACCCATTCGTGGCAGTGTCGTCCCCGTTGAGGAACGAGACAGAACCGGGACGGAAAATGGGCTGTTTGGACTCTGTGAGATACGCGCCGCTGACAGCTCTCAGGCGCCCGGAACGTATTTCGGCAGAGCACGAACGGTGGTCGTCCCTCCTGTCAACCTCACAGGAACGCTTCAAACGTGTGAGGGACGTGTCGCTCAGGATGGACTCGCCACAGTGTGGACACGCTCGAAGCTTGGAAGCAGTTGGAACGGACCTGGTGGAAAACGAGAAGAGCTGCGCAGAGGGCCCTAGACTAAGCCCTTCCTTGCCGGGGACCATCGGGAGCTCCGCGTTCAGAGAAAAGGGCTCCGGCGGACAGGCCTTCGTGGCGGTGTCTTGCCCGTTGAGGCAAGAAGACAGAACAAGGACGGACTCAGGGCAGGTGGCATTCCGTGAGTTCGGTGCAGGCGACAGCTCTCACGCTCCCCAGAGGTATACTGGAAGAACCCGAACGGGGCTCGTCCCTACTGTCTACCTCACAGAGACGCCTCCAGCGTGCGAGGAAAGCGTGCGGGAGGACGGTCTCGCCACCGTTTTGAGCGTCTCGAAGGAAGGAAGCAGTGGGAACTGACCGGGTGGAAAGGGGGCCGAGTCGCGTAGCTGTCCCATTCCCGCCAGTCCGAGCCGTCGACCGTCCGCAGTTCTGTGTTCACTGACACAGCTGCAGGCAGACACCCATTCGTGGCAGTGTCGTCCCCGTTGAGGAACGAGACAGAACCGGGACGGAAAATGGGCTGTTTGGACTCTGTGAGATACGCGCCGCTGACAGCTCTCAGGCGCCCGGAACGTATTTCGGCAGAGCACGAACGGTGGTCGTCCCTCCTGTCAACCTCACAGGAACGCTTCAAACGTGTGAGGGACGTGTCGCTCAGGATGGACTCGCCACAGTGTGGACACGCTCGAAGCTTGGAAGCAGTTGGAACGGACCTGGTGGAAAACGAGAAGAGCTGCGCAGAGGGCCCTAGACTAAGCCCTTCCTTGCCGGGGACCATCGGGAGCTCCGCGTTCAGAGAAAAGGGCTCCGGCGGACAGGCCTTCGTGGCGGTGTCTTGCCCGTTGAGGCAAGAAGACAGAACAAGGACGGACTCAGGGCAGGTGGCATTCCGTGAGTTCGGTGCAGGCGACAGCTCTCACGCTCCCCAGAGGTATACTGGAAGAACCCGAACGGGGCTCGTCCCTACTGTCTACCTCACAGAGACGCCTCCAGCGTGCGAGGAAAGCGTGCGGGAGGACGGTCTCGCCACCGTTTTGAGCGTCTCGAAGGAAGGAAGCAGTGGGAACTGACCGGGTGGAAAGGGGGCCGAGTCGCGTAGCTGTCCCATTCCCGCCAGTCCGAGCCGTCGACCGTCCGCAGTTCTGTGTTCACTGACACAGCTGCAGGCAGACACCCATTCGTGGCAGTGTCGTCCCCGTTGAGGAACGAGACAGAACCGGGACGGAAAATGGGCTGTTTGGACTCTGTGAGATACGCGCCGCTGACAGCTCTCAGGCGCCCGGAACGTATTTCGGCAGAGCACGAACGGTGGTCGTCCCTCCTGTCAACCTCACAGGAACGCTTCAAACGTGTGAGGGACGTGTCGCTCAGGATGGACTCGCCACAGTGTGGACACGCTCGAAGCTTGGAAGCAGTTGGAACGGACCTGGTGGAAAACGAGAAGAGCTGCGCAGAGGGCCCTAGACTAAGCCCTTCCTTGCCGGGGACCATCGGGAGCTCCGCGTTCAGAGAAAAGGGCTCCGGCGGACAGGCCTTCGTGGCGGTGTCTTGCCCGTTGAGGCAAGAAGACAGAACAAGGACGGACTCAGGGCAGGTGGCATTCCGTGAGTTCGGTGCAGGCGACAGCTCTCACGCTCCCCAGAGGTATACTGGAAGAACCCGAACGGGGCTCGTCCCTACTGTCTACCTCACAGAGACGCCTCCAGCGTGCGAGGAAAGCGTGCGGGAGGACGGTCTCGCCACCGTTTTGAGCGTCTCGAAGGAAGGAAGCAGTGGGAACTGACCGGGTGGAAAGGGGGCCGAGTCGCGTAGCTGTCCCATTCCCGCCAGTCCGAGCCGTCGACCGTCCGCAGTTCTGTGTTCACTGACACAGCTGCAGGCAGACACCCATTCGTGGCAGTGTCGTCCCCGTTGAGGAACGAGACAGAACCGGGACGGAAAATGGGCTGTTTGGACTCTGTGAGATACGCGCCGCTGACAGCTCTCAGGCGCCCGGAACGTATTTCGGCAGAGCACGAACGGTGGTCGTCCCTCCTGTCAACCTCACAGGAACGCTTCAAACGTGTGAGGGACGTGTCGCTCAGGATGGACTCGCCACAGTGTGGACACGCTCGAAGCTTGGAAGCAGTTGGAACGGACCTGGTGGAAAACGAGAAGAGCTGCGCAGAGGGCCCTAGACTAAGCCCTTCCTTGCCGGGGACCATCGGGAGCTCCGCGTTCAGAGAAAAGGGCTCCGGCGGACAGGCCTTCGTGGCGGTGTCTTGCCCGTTGAGGCAAGAAGACAGAACAAGGACGGACTCAGGGCAGGTGGCATTCCGTGAGTTCGGTGCAGGCGACAGCTCTCACGCTCCCCAGAGGTATACTGGAAGAACCCGAACGGGGCTCGTCCCTACTGTCTACCTCACAGAGACGCCTCCAGCGTGCGAGGAAAGCGTGCGGGAGGACGGTCTCGCCACCGTTTTGAGCGTCTCGAAGGAAGGAAGCAGTGGGAACTGACCGGGTGGAAAGGGGGCCGAGTCGCGTAGCTGTCCCATTCCCGCCAGTCCGAGCCGTCGACCGTCCGCAGTTCTGTGTTCACTGACACAGCTGCAGGCAGACACCCATTCGTGGCAGTGTCGTCCCCGTTGAGGAACGAGACAGAACCGGGACGGAAAATGGGCTGTTTGGACTCTGTGAGATACGCGCCGCTGACAGCTCTCAGGCGCCCGGAACGTATTTCGGCAGAGCACGAACGGTGGTCGTCCCTCCTGTCAACCTCACAGGAACGCTTCAAACGTGTGAGGGACGTGTCGCTCAGGATGGACTCGCCACAGTGTGGACACGCTCGAAGCTTGGAAGCAGTTGGAACGGACCTGGTGGAAAACGAGAAGAGCTGCGCAGAGGGCCCTAGACTAAGCCCTTCCTTGCCGGGGACCATCGGGAGCTCCGCGTTCAGAGAAAAGGGCTCCGGCGGACAGGCCTTCGTGGCGGTGTCTTGCCCGTTGAGGCAAGAAGACAGAACAAGGACGGACTCAGGGCAGGTGGCATTCCGTGAGTTCGGTGCAGGCGACAGCTCTCACGCTCCCCAGAGGTATACTGGAAGAACCCGAACGGGGCTCGTCCCTACTGTCTACCTCACAGAGACGCCTCCAGCGTGCGAGGAAAGCGTGCGGGAGGACGGTCTCGCCACCGTTTTGAGCGTCTCGAAGGAAGGAAGCAGTGGGAACTGACCGGGTGGAAAGGGGGCCGAGTCGCGTAGCTGTCCCATTCCCGCCAGTCCGAGCCGTCGACCGTCCGCAGTTCTGTGTTCACTGACACAGCTGCAGGCAGACACCCATTCGTGGCAGTGTCGTCCCCGTTGAGGAACGAGACAGAACCGGGACGGAAAATGGGCTGTTTGGACTCTGTGAGATACGCGCCGCTGACAGCTCTCAGGCGCCCGGAACGTATTTCGGCAGAGCACGAACGGTGGTCGTCCCTCCTGTCAACCTCACAGGAACGCTTCAAACGTGTGAGGGACGTGTCGCTCAGGATGGACTCGCCACAGTGTGGACACGCTCGAAGCTTGGAAGCAGTTGGAACGGACCTGGTGGAAAACGAGAAGAGCTGCGCAGAGGGCCCTAGACTAAGCCCTTCCTTGCCGGGGACCATCGGGAGCTCCGCGTTCAGAGAAAAGGGCTCCGGCGGACAGGCCTTCGTGGCGGTGTCTTGCCCGTTGAGGCAAGAAGACAGAACAAGGACGGACTCAGGGCAGGTGGCATTCCGTGAGTTCGGTGCAGGCGACAGCTCTCACGCTCCCCAGAGGTATACTGGAAGAACCCGAACGGGGCTCGTCCCTACTGTCTACCTCACAGAGACGCCTCCAGCGTGCGAGGAAAGCGTGCGGGAGGACGGTCTCGCCACCGTTTTGAGCGTCTCGAAGGAAGGAAGCAGTGGGAACTGACCGGGTGGAAAGGGGGCCGAGTCGCGTAGCTGTCCCATTCCCGCCAGTCCGAGCCGTCGACCGTCCGCAGTTCTGTGTTCACTGACACAGCTGCAGGCAGACACCCATTCGTGGCAGTGTCGTCCCCGTTGAGGAACGAGACAGAACCGGGACGGAAAATGGGCTGTTTGGACTCTGTGAGATACGCGCCGCTGACAGCTCTCAGGCGCCCGGAACGTATTTCGGCAGAGCACGAACGGTGGTCGTCCCTCCTGTCAACCTCACAGGAACGCTTCAAACGTGTGAGGGACGTGTCGCTCAGGATGGACTCGCCACAGTGTGGACACGCTCGAAGCTTGGAAGCAGTTGGAACGGACCTGGTGGAAAACGAGAAGAGCTGCGCAGAGGGCCCTAGACTAAGCCCTTCCTTGCCGGGGACCATCGGGAGCTCCGCGTTCAGAGAAAAGGGCTCCGGCGGACAGGCCTTCGTGGCGGTGTCTTGCCCGTTGAGGCAAGAAGACAGAACAAGGACGGACTCAGGGCAGGTGGCATTCCGTGAGTTCGGTGCAGGCGACAGCTCTCACGCTCCCCAGAGGTATACTGGAAGAACCCGAACGGGGCTCGTCCCTACTGTCTACCTCACAGAGACGCCTCCAGCGTGCGAGGAAAGCGTGCGGGAGGACGGTCTCGCCACCGTTTTGAGCGTCTCGAAGGAAGGAAGCAGTGGGAACTGACCGGGTGGAAAGGGGGCCGAGTCGCGTAGCTGTCCCATTCCCGCCAGTCCGAGCCGTCGACCGTCCGCAGTTCTGTGTTCACTGACACAGCTGCAGGCAGACACCCATTCGTGGCAGTGTCGTCCCCGTTGAGGAACGAGACAGAACCGGGACGGAAAATGGGCTGTTTGGACTCTGTGAGATACGCGCCGCTGACAGCTCTCAGGCGCCCGGAACGTATTTCGGCAGAGCACGAACGGTGGTCGTCCCTCCTGTCAACCTCACAGGAACGCTTCAAACGTGTGAGGGACGTGTCGCTCAGGATGGACTCGCCACAGTGTGGACACGCTCGAAGCTTGGAAGCAGTTGGAACGGACCTGGTGGAAAACGAGAAGAGCTGCGCAGAGGGCCCTAGACTAAGCCCTTCCTTGCCGGGGACCATCGGGAGCTCCGCGTTCAGAGAAAAGGGCTCCGGCGGACAGGCCTTCGTGGCGGTGTCTTGCCCGTTGAGGCAAGAAGACAGAACAAGGACGGACTCAGGGCAGGTGGCATTCCGTGAGTTCGGTGCAGGCGACAGCTCTCACGCTCCCCAGAGGTATACTGGAAGAACCCGAACGGGGCTCGTCCCTACTGTCTACCTCACAGAGACGCCTCCAGCGTGCGAGGAAAGCGTGCGGGAGGACGGTCTCGCCACCGTTTTGAGCGTCTCGAAGGAAGGAAGCAGTGGGAACTGACCGGGTGGAAAGGGGGCCGAGTCGCGTAGCTGTCCCATTCCCGCCAGTCCGAGCCGTCGACCGTCCGCAGTTCTGTGTTCACTGACACAGCTGCAGGCAGACACCCATTCGTGGCAGTGTCGTCCCCGTTGAGGAACGAGACAGAACCGGGACGGAAAATGGGCTGTTTGGACTCTGTGAGATACGCGCCGCTGACAGCTCTCAGGCGCCCGGAACGTATTTCGGCAGAGCACGAACGGTGGTCGTCCCTCCTGTCAACCTCACAGGAACGCTTCAAACGTGTGAGGGACGTGTCGCTCAGGATGGACTCGCCACAGTGTGGACACGCTCGAAGCTTGGAAGCAGTTGGAACGGACCTGGTGGAAAACGAGAAGAGCTGCGCAGAGGGCCCTAGACTAAGCCCTTCCTTGCCGGGGACCATCGGGAGCTCCGCGTTCAGAGAAAAGGGCTCCGGCGGACAGGCCTTCGTGGCGGTGTCTTGCCCGTTGAGGCAAGAAGACAGAACAAGGACGGACTCAGGGCAGGTGGCATTCCGTGAGTTCGGTGCAGGCGACAGCTCTCACGCTCCCCAGAGGTATACTGGAAGAACCCGAACGGGGCTCGTCCCTACTGTCTACCTCACAGAGACGCCTCCAGCGTGCGAGGAAAGCGTGCGGGAGGACGGTCTCGCCACCGTTTTGAGCGTCTCGAAGGAAGGAAGCAGTGGGAACTGACCGGGTGGAAAGGGGGCCGAGTCGCGTAGCTGTCCCATTCCCGCCAGTCCGAGCCGTCGACCGTCCGCAGTTCTGTGTTCACTGACACAGCTGCAGGCAGACACCCATTCGTGGCAGTGTCGTCCCCGTTGAGGAACGAGACAGAACCGGGACGGAAAATGGGCTGTTTGGACTCTGTGAGATACGCGCCGCTGACAGCTCTCAGGCGCCCGGAACGTATTTCGGCAGAGCACGAACGGTGGTCGTCCCTCCTGTCAACCTCACAGGAACGCTTCAAACGTGTGAGGGACGTGTCGCTCAGGATGGACTCGCCACAGTGTGGACACGCTCGAAGCTTGGAAGCAGTTGGAACGGACCTGGTGGAAAACGAGAAGAGCTGCGCAGAGGGCCCTAGACTAAGCCCTTCCTTGCCGGGGACCATCGGGAGCTCCGCGTTCAGAGAAAAGGGCTCCGGCGGACAGGCCTTCGTGGCGGTGTCTTGCCCGTTGAGGCAAGAAGACAGAACAAGGACGGACTCAGGGCAGGTGGCATTCCGTGAGTTCGGTGCAGGCGACAGCTCTCACGCTCCCCAGAGGTATACTGGAAGAACCCGAACGGGGCTCGTCCCTACTGTCTACCTCACAGAGACGCCTCCAGCGTGCGAGGAAAGCGTGCGGGAGGACGGTCTCGCCACCGTTTTGAGCGTCTCGAAGGAAGGAAGCAGTGGGAACTGACCGGGTGGAAAGGGGGCCGAGTCGCGTAGCTGTCCCATTCCCGCCAGTCCGAGCCGTCGACCGTCCGCAGTTCTGTGTTCACTGACACAGCTGCAGGCAGACACCCATTCGTGGCAGTGTCGTCCCCGTTGAGGAACGAGACAGAACCGGGACGGAAAATGGGCTGTTTGGACTCTGTGAGATACGCGCCGCTGACAGCTCTCAGGCGCCCGGAACGTATTTCGGCAGAGCACGAACGGTGGTCGTCCCTCCTGTCAACCTCACAGGAACGCTTCAAACGTGTGAGGGACGTGTCGCTCAGGATGGACTCGCCACAGTGTGGACACGCTCGAAGCTTGGAAGCAGTTGGAACGGACCTGGTGGAAAACGAGAAGAGCTGCGCAGAGGGCCCTAGACTAAGCCCTTCCTTGCCGGGGACCATCGGGAGCTCCGCGTTCAGAGAAAAGGGCTCCGGCGGACAGGCCTTCGTGGCGGTGTCTTGCCCGTTGAGGCAAGAAGACAGAACAAGGACGGACTCAGGGCAGGTGGCATTCCGTGAGTTCGGTGCAGGCGACAGCTCTCACGCTCCCCAGAGGTATACTGGAAGAACCCGAACGGGGCTCGTCCCTACTGTCTACCTCACAGAGACGCCTCCAGCGTGCGAGGAAAGCGTGCGGGAGGACGGTCTCGCCACCGTTTTGAGCGTCTCGAAGGAAGGAAGCAGTGGGAACTGACCGGGTGGAAAGGGGGCCGAGTCGCGTAGCTGTCCCATTCCCGCCAGTCCGAGCCGTCGACCGTCCGCAGTTCTGTGTTCACTGACACAGCTGCAGGCAGACACCCATTCGTGGCAGTGTCGTCCCCGTTGAGGAACGAGACAGAACCGGGACGGAAAATGGGCTGTTTGGACTCTGTGAGATACGCGCCGCTGACAGCTCTCAGGCGCCCGGAACGTATTTCGGCAGAGCACGAACGG
Source organism: Martes martes (assembly GCF_963455335.1). NCBI lineage: Eukaryota > Metazoa > Chordata > Mammalia > Carnivora > Mustelidae > Martes > Martes martes. The sequence continues at coordinate 16,836 of NW_027666443.1, read as the reverse complement.
TGGTCGTCCCTCCTGTCAACCTCACAGGAACGCTTCAAACGTGTGAGGGACGTGTCGCTCAGGATGGACTCGCCACAGTGTGGACACGCTCGAAGCTTGGAAGCAGTTGGAACGGACCTGGTGGAAAACGAGAAGAGCTGCGCAGAGGGCCCTAGACTAAGCCCTTCCTTGCCGGGGACCATCGGGAGCTCCGCGTTCAGAGAAAAGGGCTCCGGCGGACAGGCCTTCGTGGCGGTGTCTTGCCCGTTGAGGCAAGAAGACAGAACAAGGACGGACTCAGGGCAGGTGGCATTCCGTGAGTTCGGTGCAGGCGACAGCTCTCACGCTCCCCAGAGGTATACTGGAAGAACCCGAACGGGGCTCGTCCCTACTGTCTACCTCACAGAGACGCCTCCAGCGTGCGAGGAAAGCGTGCGGGAGGACGGTCTCGCCACCGTTTTGAGCGTCTCGAAGGAAGGAAGCAGTGGGAACTGACCGGGTGGAAAGGGGGCCGAGTCGCGTAGCTGTCCCATTCCCGCCAGTCCGAGCCGTCGACCGTCCGCAGTTCTGTGTTCACTGACACAGCTGCAGGCAGACACCCATTCGTGGCAGTGTCGTCCCCGTTGAGGAACGAGACAGAACCGGGACGGAAAATGGGCTGTTTGGACTCTGTGAGATACGCGCCGCTGACAGCTCTCAGGCGCCCGGAACGTATTTCGGCAGAGCACGAACGGTGGTCGTCCCTCCTGTCAACCTCACAGGAACGCTTCAAACGTGTGAGGGACGTGTCGCTCAGGATGGACTCGCCACAGTGTGGACACGCTCGAAGCTTGGAAGCAGTTGGAACGGACCTGGTGGAAAACGAGAAGAGCTGCGCAGAGGGCCCTAGACTAAGCCCTTCCTTGCCGGGGACCATCGGGAGCTCCGCGTTCAGAGAAAAGGGCTCCGGCGGACAGGCCTTCGTGGCGGTGTCTTGCCCGTTGAGGCAAGAAGACAGAACAAGGACGGACTCAGGGCAGGTGGCATTCCGTGAGTTCGGTGCAGGCGACAGCTCTCACGCTCCCCAGAGGTATACTGGAAGAACCCGAACGGGGCTCGTCCCTACTGTCTACCTCACAGAGACGCCTCCAGCGTGCGAGGAAAGCGTGCGGGAGGACGGTCTCGCCACCGTTTTGAGCGTCTCGAAGGAAGGAAGCAGTGGGAACTGACCGGGTGGAAAGGGGGCCGAGTCGCGTAGCTGTCCCATTCCCGCCAGTCCGAGCCGTCGACCGTCCGCAGTTCTGTGTTCACTGACACAGCTGCAGGCAGACACCCATTCGTGGCAGTGTCGTCCCCGTTGAGGAACGAGACAGAACCGGGACGGAAAATGGGCTGTTTGGACTCTGTGAGATACGCGCCGCTGACAGCTCTCAGGCGCCCGGAACGTATTTCGGCAGAGCACGAACGGTGGTCGTCCCTCCTGTCAACCTCACAGGAACGCTTCAAACGTGTGAGGGACGTGTCGCTCAGGATGGACTCGCCACAGTGTGGACACGCTCGAAGCTTGGAAGCAGTTGGAACGGACCTGGTGGAAAACGAGAAGAGCTGCGCAGAGGGCCCTAGACTAAGCCCTTCCTTGCCGGGGACCATCGGGAGCTCCGCGTTCAGAGAAAAGGGCTCCGGCGGACAGGCCTTCGTGGCGGTGTCTTGCCCGTTGAGGCAAGAAGACAGAACAAGGACGGACTCAGGGCAGGTGGCATTCCGTGAGTTCGGTGCAGGCGACAGCTCTCACGCTCCCCAGAGGTATACTGGAAGAACCCGAACGGGGCTCGTCCCTACTGTCTACCTCACAGAGACGCCTCCAGCGTGCGAGGAAAGCGTGCGGGAGGACGGTCTCGCCACCGTTTTGAGCGTCTCGAAGGAAGGAAGCAGTGGGAACTGACCGGGTGGAAAGGGGGCCGAGTCGCGTAGCTGTCCCATTCCCGCCAGTCCGAGCCGTCGACCGTCCGCAGTTCTGTGTTCACTGACACAGCTGCAGGCAGACACCCATTCGTGGCAGTGTCGTCCCCGTTGAGGAACGAGACAGAACCGGGACGGAAAATGGGCTGTTTGGACTCTGTGAGATACGCGCCGCTGACAGCTCTCAGGCGCCCGGAACGTATTTCGGCAGAGCACGAACGGTGGTCGTCCCTCCTGTCAACCTCACAGGAACGCTTCAAACGTGTGAGGGACGTGTCGCTCAGGATGGACTCGCCACAGTGTGGACACGCTCGAAGCTTGGAAGCAGTTGGAACGGACCTGGTGGAAAACGAGAAGAGCTGCGCAGAGGGCCCTAGACTAAGCCCTTCCTTGCCGGGGACCATCGGGAGCTCCGCGTTCAGAGAAAAGGGCTCCGGCGGACAGGCCTTCGTGGCGGTGTCTTGCCCGTTGAGGCAAGAAGACAGAACAAGGACGGACTCAGGGCAGGTGGCATTCCGTGAGTTCGGTGCAGGCGACAGCTCTCACGCTCCCCAGAGGTATACTGGAAGAACCCGAACGGGGCTCGTCCCTACTGTCTACCTCACAGAGACGCCTCCAGCGTGCGAGGAAAGCGTGCGGGAGGACGGTCTCGCCACCGTTTTGAGCGTCTCGAAGGAAGGAAGCAGTGGGAACTGACCGGGTGGAAAGGGGGCCGAGTCGCGTAGCTGTCCCATTCCCGCCAGTCCGAGCCGTCGACCGTCCGCAGTTCTGTGTTCACTGACACAGCTGCAGGCAGACACCCATTCGTGGCAGTGTCGTCCCCGTTGAGGAACGAGACAGAACCGGGACGGAAAATGGGCTGTTTGGACTCTGTGAGATACGCGCCGCTGACAGCTCTCAGGCGCCCGGAACGTATTTCGGCAGAGCACGAACGGTGGTCGTCCCTCCTGTCAACCTCACAGGAACGCTTCAAACGTGTGAGGGACGTGTCGCTCAGGATGGACTCGCCACAGTGTGGACACGCTCGAAGCTTGGAAGCAGTTGGAACGGACCTGGTGGAAAACGAGAAGAGCTGCGCAGAGGGCCCTAGACTAAGCCCTTCCTTGCCGGGGACCATCGGGAGCTCCGCGTTCAGAGAAAAGGGCTCCGGCGGACAGGCCTTCGTGGCGGTGTCTTGCCCGTTGAGGCAAGAAGACAGAACAAGGACGGACTCAGGGCAGGTGGCATTCCGTGAGTTCGGTGCAGGCGACAGCTCTCACGCTCCCCAGAGGTATACTGGAAGAACCCGAACGGGGCTCGTCCCTACTGTCTACCTCACAGAGACGCCTCCAGCGTGCGAGGAAAGCGTGCGGGAGGACGGTCTCGCCACCGTTTTGAGCGTCTCGAAGGAAGGAAGCAGTGGGAACTGACCGGGTGGAAAGGGGGCCGAGTCGCGTAGCTGTCCCATTCCCGCCAGTCCGAGCCGTCGACCGTCCGCAGTTCTGTGTTCACTGACACAGCTGCAGGCAGACACCCATTCGTGGCAGTGTCGTCCCCGTTGAGGAACGAGACAGAACCGGGACGGAAAATGGGCTGTTTGGACTCTGTGAGATACGCGCCGCTGACAGCTCTCAGGCGCCCGGAACGTATTTCGGCAGAGCACGAACGGTGGTCGTCCCTCCTGTCAACCTCACAGGAACGCTTCAAACGTGTGAGGGACGTGTCGCTCAGGATGGACTCGCCACAGTGTGGACACGCTCGAAGCTTGGAAGCAGTTGGAACGGACCTGGTGGAAAACGAGAAGAGCTGCGCAGAGGGCCCTAGACTAAGCCCTTCCTTGCCGGGGACCATCGGGAGCTCCGCGTTCAGAGAAAAGGGCTCCGGCGGACAGGCCTTCGTGGCGGTGTCTTGCCCGTTGAGGCAAGAAGACAGAACAAGGACGGACTCAGGGCAGGTGGCATTCCGTGAGTTCGGTGCAGGCGACAGCTCTCACGCTCCCCAGAGGTATACTGGAAGAACCCGAACGGGGCTCGTCCCTACTGTCTACCTCACAGAAACGCCTCCAGCGTGCGAGGAAAGCGTGCGCGGGAGGACGGTCTCGCCACCGTTTTGAGCGTCTCGAAGGAAGGAAGCAGTGGGAACTGACCGGGTGGAAAGGGGGCCGAGTCGCGTAGCTGTCCCATTCCCGCCAGTCCGAGCCGTCGACCGTCCGCAGTTCTGTGTTCACTGACACAGCTGCAGGCAGACACCCATTCGTGGCAGTGTCGTCCCCGTTGAGGAACGAGACAGAACCGGGACGGAAAATGGGCTGTTTGGACTCTGTGAGATACGCGCCGCTGACAGCTCTCAGGCGCCCGGAACGTATTTCGGCAGAGCACGAACGGTGGTCGTCCCTCCTGTCAACCTCACAGGAACGCTTCAAACGTGTGAGGGACGTGTCGCTCAGGATGGACTCGCCACAGTGTGGACACGCTCGAAGCTTGGAAGCAGTTGGAACGGACCTGGTGGAAAACGAGAAGAGCTGCGCAGAGGGCCCTAGACTAAGCCCTTCCTTGCCGGGGACCATCGGGAGCTCCGCGTTCAGAGAAAAGGGCTCCGGCGGACAGGCCTTCGTGGCGGTGTCTTGCCCGTTGAGGCAAGAAGACAGAACAAGGACGGACTCAGGGCAGGTGGCATTCCGTGAGTTCGGTGCAGGCGACAGCTCTCACGCTCCCCAGAGGTATACTGGAAGAACCCGAACGGGGCTCGTCCCTACTGTCTACCTCACAGAGACGCCTCCAGCGTGCGAGGAAAGCGTGCGGGAGGACGGTCTCGCCACCGTTTTGAGCGTCTCGAAGGAAGGAAGCAGTGGGAACTGACCGGGTGGAAAGGGGGCCGAGTCGCGTAGCTGTCCCATTCCCGCCAGTCCGAGCCGTCGACCGTCCGCAGTTCTGTGTTCACTGACACAGCTGCAGGCAGACACCCATTCGTGGCAGTGTCGTCCCCGTTGAGGAACGAGACAGAACCGGGACGGAAAATGGGCTGTTTGGACTCTGTGAGATACGCGCCGCTGACAGCTCTCAGGCGCCCGGAACGTATTTCGGCAGAGCACGAACGGTGGTCGTCCCTCCTGTCAACCTCACAGGAACGCTTCAAACGTGTGAGGGACGTGTCGCTCAGGATGGACTCGCCACAGTGTGGACACGCTCGAAGCTTGGAAGCAGTTGGAACGGACCTGGTGGAAAACGAGAAGAGCTGCGCAGAGGGCCCTAGACTAAGCCCTTCCTTGCCGGGGACCATCGGGAGCTCCGCGTTCAGAGAAAAGGGCTCCGGCGGACAGGCCTTCGTGGCGGTGTCTTGCCCGTTGAGGCAAGAAGACAGAACAAGGACGGACTCAGGGCAGGTGGCATTCCGTGAGTTCGGTGCAGGCGACAGCTCTCACGCTCCCCAGAGGTATACTGGAAGAACCCGAACGGGGCTCGTCCCTACTGTCTACCTCACAGAGACGCCTCCAGCGTGCGAGGAAAGCGTGCGGGAGGACGGTCTCGCCACCGTTTTGAGCGTCTCGAAGGAAGGAAGCAGTGGGAACTGACCGGGTGGAAAGGGGGCCGAGTCGCGTAGCTGTCCCATTCCCGCCAGTCCGAGCCGTCGACCGTCCGCAGTTCTGTGTTCACTGACACAGCTGCAGGCAGACACCCATTCGTGGCAGTGTCGTCCCCGTTGAGGAACGAGACAGAACCGGGACGGAAAATGGGCTGTTTGGACTCTGTGAGATACGCGCCGCTGACAGCTCTCAGGCGCCCGGAACGTATTTCGGCAGAGCACGAACGGTGGTCGTCCCTCCTGTCAACCTCACAGGAACGCTTCAAACGTGTGAGGGACGTGTCGCTCAGGATGGACTCGCCACAGTGTGGACACGCTCGAAGCTTGGAAGCAGTTGGAACGGACCTGGTGGAAAACGAGAAGAGCTGCGCAGAGGGCCCTAGACTAAGCCCTTCCTTGCCGGGGACCATCGGGAGCTCCGCGTTCAGAGAAAAGGGCTCCGGCGGACAGGCCTTCGTGGCGGTGTCTTGCCCGTTGAGGCAAGAAGACAGAACAAGGACGGACTCAGGGCAGGTGGCATTCCGTGAGTTCGGTGCAGGCGACAGCTCTCACGCTCCCCAGAGGTATACTGGAAGAACCCGAACGGGGCTCGTCCCTACTGTCTACCTCACAGAGACGCCTCCAGCGTGCGAGGAAAGCGTGCGCGGGAGGACGGTCTCGCCACCGTTTTGAGCGTCTCGAAGGAAGGAAGCAGTGGGAACTGACCGGGTGGAAAGGGGGCCGAGTCGCGTAGCTGTCCCATTCCCGCCAGTCCGAGCCGTCGACCGTCCGCAGTTCTGTGTTCACTGACACAGCTGCAGGCAGACACCCATTCGTGGCAGTGTCGTCCCCGTTGAGGAACGAGACAGAACCGGGACGGAAAATGGGCTGTTTGGACTCTGTGAGATACGCGCCGCTGACAGCTCTCAGGCGCCCGGAACGTATTTCGGCAGAGCACGAACGGTGGTCGTCCCTCCTGTCAACCTCACAGGAACGCTTCAAACGTGTGAGGGACGTGTCGCTCAGGATGGACTCGCCACAGTGTGGACACGCTCGAAGCTTGGAAGCAGTTGGAACGGACCTGGTGGAAAACGAGAAGAGCTGCGCAGAGGGCCCTAGACTAAGCCCTTCCTTGCCGGGGACCATCGGGAGCTCCGCGTTCAGAGAAAAGGGCTCCGGCGGACAGGCCTTCGTGGCGGTGTCTTGCCCGTTGAGGCAAGAAGACAGAACAAGGACGGACTCAGGGCAGGTGGCATTCCGTGAGTTCGGTGCAGGCGACAGCTCTCACGCTCCCCAGAGGTATACTGGAAGAACCCGAACGGGGCTCGTCCCTACTGTCTACCTCACAGAGACGCCTCCAGCGTGCGAGGAAAGCGTGCGCGGGAGGACGGTCTCGCCACCGTTTTGAGCGTCTCGAAGGAAGGAAGCAGTGGGAACTGACCGGGTGGAAAGGGGGCCGAGTCGCGTAGCTGTCCCATTCCCGCCAGTCCGAGCCGTCGACCGTCCGCAGTTCTGTGTTCACTGACACAGCTGCAGGCAGACACCCATTCGTGGCAGTGTCGTCCCCGTTGAGGAACGAGACAGAACCGGGACGGAAAATGGGCTGTTTGGACTCTGTGAGATACGCGCCGCTGACAGCTCTCAGGCGCCCGGAACGTATTTCGGCAGAGCACGAACGGTGGTCGTCCCTCCTGTCAACCTCACAGGAACGCTTCAAACGTGTGAGGGACGTGTCGCTCAGGATGGACTCGCCACAGTGTGGACACGCTCGAAGCTTGGAAGCAGTTGGAACGGACCTGGTGGAAAACGAGAAGAGCTGCGCAGAGGGCCCTAGACTAAGCCCTTCCTTGCCGGGGACCATCGGGAGCTCCGCGTTCAGAGAAAAGGGCTCCGGCGGACAGGCCTTCGTGGCGGTGTCTTGCCCGTTGAGGCAAGAAGACAGAACAAGGACGGACTCAGGGCAGGTGGCATTCCGTGAGTTCGGTGCAGGCGACAGCTCTCACGCTCCCCAGAGGTATACTGGAAGAACCCGAACGGGGCTCGTCCCTACTGTCTACCTCACAGAGACGCCTCCAGCGTGCGAGGAAAGCGTGCGCGGGAGGACGGTCTCGCCACCGTTTTGAGCGTCTCGAAGGAAGGAAGCAGTGGGAACTGACCGGGTGGAAAGGGGGCCGAGTCGCGTAGCTGTCCCATTCCCGCCAGTCCGAGCCGTCGACCGTCCGCAGTTCTGTGTTCACTGACACAGCTGCAGGCAGACACCCATTCGTGGCAGTGTCGTCCCCGTTGAGGAACGAGACAGAACCGGGACGGAAAATGGGCTGTTTGGACTCTGTGAGATACGCGCCGCTGACAGCTCTCAGGCGCCCGGAACGTATTTCGGCAGAGCACGAACGGTGGTCGTCCCTCCTGTCAACCTCACAGGAACGCTTCAAACGTGTGAGGGACGTGTCGCTCAGGATGGACTCGCCACAGTGTGGACACGCTCGAAGCTTGGAAGCAGTTGGAACGGACCTGGTGGAAAACGAGAAGAGCTGCGCAGAGGGCCCTAGACTAAGCCCTTCCTTGCCGGGGACCATCGGGAGCTCCGCGTTCAGAGAAAAGGGCTCCGGCGGACAGGCCTTCGTGGCGGTGTCTTGCCCGTTGAGGCAAGAAGACAGAACAAGGACGGACTCAGGGCAGGTGGCATTCCGTGAGTTCGGTGCAGGCGACAGCTCTCACGCTCCCCAGAGGTATACTGGAAGAACCCGAACGGGGCTCGTCCCTACTGTCTACCTCACAGAGACGCCTCCAGCGTGCGAGGAAAGCGTGCGGGAGGACGGTCTCGCCACCGTTTTGAGCGTCTCGAAGGAAGGAAGCAGTGGGAACTGACCGGGTGGAAAGGGGGCCGAGTCGCGTAGCTGTCCCATTCCCGCCAGTCCGAGCCGTCGACCGTCCGCAGTTCTGTGTTCACTGACACAGCTGCAGGCAGACACCCATTCGTGGCAGTGTCGTCCCCGTTGAGGAACGAGACAGAACCGGGACGGAAAATGGGCTGTTTGGACTCTGTGAGATACGCGCCGCTGACAGCTCTCAGGCGCCCGGAACGTATTTCGGCAGAGCACGAACGGTGGTCGTCCCTCCTGTCAACCTCACAGGAACGCTTCAAACGTGTGAGGGACGTGTCGCTCAGGATGGACTCGCCACAGTGTGGACACGCTCGAAGCTTGGAAGCAGTTGGAACGGACCTGGTGGAAAACGAGAAGAGCTGCGCAGAGGGCCCTAGACTAAGCCCTTCCTTGCCGGGGACCATCGGGAGCTCCGCGTTCAGAGAAAAGGGCTCCGGCGGACAGGCCTTCGTGGCGGTGTCTTGCCCGTTGAGGCAAGAAGACAGAACAAGGACGGACTCAGGGCAGGTGGCATTCCGTGAGTTCGGTGCAGGCGACAGCTCTCACGCTCCCCAGAGGTATACTGGAAGAACCCGAACGGGGCTCGTCCCTACTGTCTACCTCACAGAGACGCCTCCAGCGTGCGAGGAAAGCGTGCGGGAGGACGGTCTCGCCACCGTTTTGAGCGTCTCGAAGGAAGGAAGCAGTGGGAACTGACCGGGTGGAAAGGGGGCCGAGTCGCGTAGCTGTCCCATTCCCGCCAGTCCGAGCCGTCGACCGTCCGCAGTTCTGTGTTCACTGACACAGCTGCAGGCAGACACCCATTCGTGGCAGTGTCGTCCCCGTTGAGGAACGAGACAGAACCGGGACGGAAAATGGGCTGTTTGGACTCTGTGAGATACGCGCCGCTGACAGCTCTCAGGCGCCCGGAACGTATTTCGGCAGAGCACGAACGGTGGTCGTCCCTCCTGTCAACCTCACAGGAACGCTTCAAACGTGTGAGGGACGTGTCGCTCAGGATGGACTCGCCACAGTGTGGACACGCTCGAAGCTTGGAAGCAGTTGGAACGGACCTGGTGGAAAACGAGAAGAGCTGCGCAGAGGGCCCTAGACTAAGCCCTTCCTTGCCGGGGACCATCGGGAGCTCCGCGTTCAGAGAAAAGGGCTCCGGCGGACAGGCCTTCGTGGCGGTGTCTTGCCCGTTGAGGCAAGAAGACAGAACAAGGACGGACTCAGGGCAGGTGGCATTCCGTGAGTTCGGTGCAGGCGACAGCTCTCACGCTCCCCAGAGGTATACTGGAAGAACCCGAACGGGGCTCGTCCCTACTGTCTACCTCACAGAGACGCCTCCAGCGTGCGAGGAAAGCGTGCGCGGGAGGACGGTCTCGCCACCGTTTTGAGCGTCTCGAAGGAAGGAAGCAGTGGGAACTGACCGGGTGGAAAGGGGGCCGAGTCGCGTAGCTGTCCCATTCCCGCCAGTCCGAGCCGTCGACCGTCCGCAGTTCTGTGTTCACTGACACAGCTGCAGGCAGACACCCATTCGTGGCAGTGTCGTCCCCGTTGAGGAACGAGACAGAACCGGGACGGAAAATGGGCTGTTTGGACTCTGTGAGATACGCGCCGCTGACAGCTCTCAGGCGCCCGGAACGTATTTCGGCAGAGCACGAACGGTGGTCGTCCCTCCTGTCAACCTCACAGGAACGCTTCAAACGTGTGAGGGACGTGTCGCTCAGGATGGACTCGCCACAGTGTGGACACGCTCGAAGCTTGGAAGCAGTTGGAACGGACCTGGTGGAAAACGAGAAGAGCTGCGCAGAGGGCCCTAGACTAAGCCCTTCCTTGCCGGGGACCATCGGGAGCTCCGCGTTCAGAGAAAAGGGCTCCGGCGGACAGGCCTTCGTGGCGGTGTCTTGCCCGTTGAGGCAAGAAGACAGAACAAGGACGGACTCAGGGCAGGTGGCATTCCGTGAGTTCGGTGCAGGCGACAGCTCTCACGCTCCCCAGAGGTATACTGGAAGAACCCGAACGGGGCTCGTCCCTACTGTCTACCTCACAGAGACGCCTCCAGCGTGCGAGGAAAGCGTGCGCGGGAGGACGGTCTCGCCACCGTTTTGAGCGTCTCGAAGGAAGGAAGCAGTGGGAACTGACCGGGTGGAAAGGGGGCCGAGTCGCGTAGCTGTCCCATTCCCGCCAGTCCGAGCCGTCGACCGTCCGCAGTTCTGTGTTCACTGACACAGCTGCAGGCAGACACCCATTCGTGGCAGTGTCGTCCCCGTTGAGGAACGAGACAGAACCGGGACGGAAAATGGGCTGTTTGGACTCTGTGAGATACGCGCCGCTGACAGCTCTCAGGCGCCCGGAACGTATTTCGGCAGAGCACGAACGGTGGTCGTCCCTCCTGTCAACCTCACAGGAACGCTTCAAACGTGTGAGGGACGTGTCGCTCAGGATGGACTCGCCACAGTGTGGACACGCTCGAAGCTTGGAAGCAGTTGGAACGGACCTGGTGGAAAACGAGAAGAGCTGCGCAGAGGGCCCTAGACTAAGCCCTTCCTTGCCGGGGACCATCGGGAGCTCCGCGTTCAGAGAAAAGGGCTCCGGCGGACAGGCCTTCGTGGCGGTGTCTTGCCCGTTGAGGCAAGAAGACAGAACAAGGACGGACTCAGGGCAGGTGGCATTCCGTGAGTTCGGTGCAGGCGACAGCTCTCACGCTCCCCAGAGGTATACTGGAAGAACCCGAACGGGGCTCGTCCCTACTGTCTACCTCACAGAGACGCCTCCAGCGTGCGAGGAAAGCGTGCGGGAGGACGGTCTCGCCACCGTTTTGAGCGTCTCGAAGGAAGGAAGCAGTGGGAACTGACCGGGTGGAAAGGGGGCCGAGTCGCGTAGCTGTCCCATTCCCGCCAGTCCGAGCCGTCGACCGTCCGCAGTTCTGTGTTCACTGACACAGCTGCAGGCAGACACCCATTCGTGGCAGTGTCGTCCCCGTTGAGGAACGAGACAGAACCGGGACGGAAAATGGGCTGTTTGGACTCTGTGAGATACGCGCCGCTGACAGCTCTCAGGCGCCCGGAACGTATTTCGGCAGAGCACGAACGGTGGTCGTCCCTCCTGTCAACCTCACAGGAACGCTTCAAACGTGTGAGGGACGTGTCGCTCAGGATGGACTCGCCACAGTGTGGACACGCTCGAAGCTTGGAAGCAGTTGGAACGGACCTGGTGGAAAACGAGAAGAGCTGCGCAGAGGGCCCTAGACTAAGCCCTTCCTTGCCGGGGACCATCGGGAGCTCCGCGTTCAGAGAAAAGGGCTCCGGCGGACAGGCCTTCGTGGCGGTGTCTTGCCCGTTGAGGCAAGAAGACAGAACAAGGACGGACTCAGGGCAGGTGGCATTCCGTGAGTTCGGTGCAGGCGACAGCTCTCACGCTCCCCAGAGGTATACTGGAAGAACCCGAACGGGGCTCGTCCCTACTGTCTACCTCACAGAGACGCCTCCAGCGTGCGAGGAAAGCGTGCGGGAGGACGGTCTCGCCACCGTTTTGAGCGTCTCGAAGGAAGGAAGCAGTGGGAACTGACCGGGTGGAAAGGGGGCCGAGTCGCGTAGCTGTCCCATTCCCGCCAGTCCGAGCCGTCGACCGTCCGCAGTTCTGTGTTCACTGACACAGCTGCAGGCAGACACCCATTCGTGGCAGTGTCGTCCCCGTTGAGGAACGAGACAGAACCGGGACGGAAAATGGGCTGTTTGGACTCTGTGAGATACGCGCCGCTGACAGCTCTCAGGCGCCCGGAACGTATTTCGGCAGAGCACGAACGGTGGTCGTCCCTCCTGTCAACCTCACAGGAACGCTTCAAACGTGTGAGGGACGTGTCGCTCAGGATGGACTCGCCACAGTGTGGACACGCTCGAAGCTTGGAAGCAGTTGGAACGGACCTGGTGGAAAACGAGAAGAGCTGCGCAGAGGGCCCTAGACTAAGCCCTTCCTTGCCGGGGACCATCGGGAGCTCCGCGTTCAGAGAAAAGGGCTCCGGCGGACAGGCCTTCGTGGCGGTGTCTTGCCCGTTGAGGCAAGAAGACAGAACAAGGACGGACTCAGGGCAGGTGGCATTCCGTGAGTTCGGTGCAGGCGACAGCTCTCACGCTCCCCAGAGGTATACTGGAAGAACCCGAACGGGGCTCGTCCCTACTGTCTACCTCACAGAGACGCCTCCAGCGTGCGAGGAAAGCGTGCGGGAGGACGGTCTCGCCACCGTTTTGAGCGTCTCGAAGGAAGGAAGCAGTGGGAACTGACCGGGTGGAAAGGGGGCCGAGTCGCGTAGCTGTCCCATTCCCGCCAGTCCGAGCCGTCGACCGTCCGCAGTTCTGTGTTCACTGACACAGCTGCAGGCAGACACCCATTCGTGGCAGTGTCGTCCCCGTTGAGGAACGAGACAGAACCGGGACGGAAAATGGGCTGTTTGGACTCTGTGAGATACGCGCCGCTGACAGCTCTCAGGCGCCCGGAACGTATTTCGGCAGAGCACGAACGGTGGTCGTCCCTCCTGTCAACCTCACAGGAACGCTTCAAACGTGTGAGGGACGTGTCGCTCAGGATGGACTCGCCACAGTGTGGACACGCTCGAAGCTTGGAAGCAGTTGGAACGGACCTGGTGGAAAACGAGAAGAGCTGCGCAGAGGGCCCTAGACTAAGCCCTTCCTTGCCGGGGACCATCGGGAGCTCCGCGTTCAGAGAAAAGGGCTCCGGCGGACAGGCCTTCGTGGCGGTGTCTTGCCCGTTGAGGCAAGAAGACAGAACAAGGACGGACTCAGGGCAGGTGGCATTCCGTGAGTTCGGTGCAGGCGACAGCTCTCACGCTCCCCAGAGGTATACTGGAAGAACCCGAACGGGGCTCGTCCCTACTGTCTACCTCACAGAGACGCCTCCAGCGTGCGAGGAAAGCGTGCGGGAGGACGGTCTCGCCACCGTTTTGAGCGTCTCGAAGGAAGGAAGCAGTGGGAACTGACCGGGTGGAAAGGGGGCCGAGTCGCGTAGCTGTCCCATTCCCGCCAGTCCGAGCCGTCGACCGTCCGCAGTTCTGTGTTCACTGACACAGCTGCAGGCAGACACCCATTCGTGGCAGTGTCGTCCCCGTTGAGGAACGAGACAGAACCGGGACGGAAAATGGGCTGTTTGGACTCTGTGAGATACGCGCCGCTGACAGCTCTCAGGCGCCCGGAACGTATTTCGGCAAGAGCACGAACGGTGGTCGTCCCTCCTGTCAACCTCACAGGAACGCTTCAAACGTGTGAGGGACGTGTCGCTCAGGATGGACTCGCCACAGTGTGGACACGCTCGAAGCTTGGAAGCAGTTGGAACGGACCTGGTGGAAAACGAGAAGAGCTGCGCAGAGGGCCCTAGACTAAGCCCTTCCTTGCCGGGGACCATCGGGAGCTCCGCGTTCAGAGAAAAGGGCTCCGGCGGACAGGCCTTCGTGGCGGTGTCTTGCCCGTTGAGGCAAGAAGACAGAACAAGGACGGACTCAGGGCAGGTGGCATTCCGTGAGTTCGGTGCAGGCGACAGCTCTCACGCTCCCCAGAGGTATACTGGAAGAACCCGAACGGGGCTCGTCCCTACTGTCTACCTCACAGAGACGCCTCCAGCGTGCGAGGAAAGCGTGCGGGAGGACGGTCTCGCCACCGTTTTGAGCGTCTCGAAGGAAGGAAGCAGTGGGAACTGACCGGGTGGAAAGGGGGCCGAGTCGCGTAGCTGTCCCATTCCCGCCAGTCCGAGCCGTCGACCGTCCGCAGTTCTGTGTTCACTGACACAGCTGCAGGCAGACACCCATTCGTGGCAGTGTCGTCCCCGTTGAGGAACGAGACAGAACCGGGACGGAAAATGGGCTGTTTGGACTCTGTGAGATACGCGCCGCTGACAGCTCTCAGGCGCCCGGAACGTATTTCGGCAGAGCACGAACGGTGGTCGTCCCTCCTGTCAACCTCACAGGAACGCTTCAAACGTGTGAGGGACGTGTCGCTCAGGATGGACTCGCCACAGTGTGGACACGCTCGAAGCTTGGAAGCAGTTGGAACGGACCTGGTGGAAAACGAGAAGAGCTGCGCAGAGGGCCCTAGACTAAGCCCTTCCTTGCCGGGGACCATCGGGAGCTCCGCGTTCAGAGAAAAGGGCTCCGGCGGACAGGCCTTCGTGGCGGTGTCTTGCCCGTTGAGGCAAGAAGACAGAACAAGGACGGACTCAGGGCAGGTGGCATTCCGTGAGTTCGGTGCAGGCGACAGCTCTCACGCTCCCCAGAGGTATACTGGAAGAACCCGAACGGGGCTCGTCCCTACTGTCTACCTCACAGAGACGCCTCCAGCGTGCGAGGAAAGCGTGCGGGAGGACGGTCTCGCCACCGTTTTGAGCGTCTCGAAGGAAGGAAGCAGTGGGAACTGACCGGGTGGAAAGGGGGCCGAGTCGCGTAGCTGTCCCATTCCCGCCAGTCCGAGCCGTCGACCGTCCGCAGTTCTGTGTTCACTGACACAGCTGCAGGCAGACACCCATTCGTGGCAGTGTCGTCCCCGTTGAGGAACGAGACAGAACCGGGACGGAAAATGGGCTGTTTGGACTCTGTGAGATACGCGCCGCTGACAGCTCTCAGGCGCCCGGAACGTATTTCGGCAGAGCACGAACGGTGGTCGTCCCTCCTGTCAACCTCACAGGAACGCTTCAAACGTGTGAGGGACGTGTCGCTCAGGATGGACTCGCCACAGTGTGGACACGCTCGAAGCTTGGAAGCAGTTGGAACGGACCTGGTGGAAAACGAGAAGAGCTGCGCAGAGGGCCCTAGACTAAGCCCTTCCTTGCCGGGGACCATCGGGAGCTCCGCGTTCAGAGAAAAGGGCTCCGGCGGACAGGCCTTCGTGGCGGTGTCTTGCCCGTTGAGGCAAGAAGACAGAACAAGGACGGACTCAGGGCAGGTGGCATTCCGTGAGTTCGGTGCAGGCGACAGCTCTCACGCTCCCCAGAGGTATACTGGAAGAACCCGAACGGGGCTCGTCCCTACTGTCTACCTCACAGAGACGCCTCCAGCGTGCGAGGAAAGCGTGCGGGAGGACGGTCTCGCCACCGTTTTGAGCGTCTCGAAGGAAGGAAGCAGTGGGAACTGACCGGGTGGAAAGGGGGCCGAGTCGCGTAGCTGTCCCATTCCCGCCAGTCCGAGCCGTCGACCGTCCGCAGTTCTGTGTTCACTGACACAGCTGCAGGCAGACACCCATTCGTGGCAGTGTCGTCCCCGTTGAGGAACGAGACAGAACCGGGACGGAAAATGGGCTGTTTGGACTCTGTGAGATACGCGCCGCTGACAGCTCTCAGGCGCCCGGAACGTATTTCGGCAGAGCACGAACGGTGGTCGTCCCTCCTGTCAACCTCACAGGAACGCTTCAAACGTGTGAGGGACGTGTCGCTCAGGATGGACTCGCCACAGTGTGGACACGCTCGAAGCTTGGAAGCAGTTGGAACGGACCTGGTGGAAAACGAGAAGAGCTGCGCAGAGGGCCCTAGACTAAGCCCTTCCTTGCCGGGGACCATCGGGAGCTCCGCGTTCAGAGAAAAGGGCTCCGGCGGACAGGCCTTCGTGGCGGTGTCTTGCCCGTTGAGGCAAGAAGACAGAACAAGGACGGACTCAGGGCAGGTGGCATTCCGTGAGTTCGGTGCAGGCGACAGCTCTCACGCTCCCCAGAGGTATACTGGAAGAACCCGAACGGGGCTCGTCCCTACTGTCTACCTCACAGAGACGCCTCCAGCGTGCGAGGAAAGCGTGCGGGAGGACGGTCTCGCCACCGTTTTGAGCGTCTCGAAGGAAGGAAGCAGTGGGAACTGACCGGGTGGAAAGGGGGCCGAGTCGCGTAGCTGTCCCATTCCCGCCAGTCCGAGCCGTCGACCGTCCGCAGTTCTGTGTTCACTGACACAGCTGCAGGCAGACACCCATTCGTGGCAGTGTCGTCCCCGTTGAGGAACGAGACAGAACCGGGACGGAAAATGGGCTGTTTGGACTCTGTGAGATACGCGCCGCTGACAGCTCTCAGGCGCCCGGAACGTATTTCGGCAGAGCACGAACGGTGGTCGTCCCTCCTGTCAACCTCACAGGAACGCTTCAAACGTGTGAGGGACGTGTCGCTCAGGATGGACTCGCCACAGTGTGGACACGCTCGAAGCTTGGAAGCAGTTGGAACGGACCTGGTGGAAAACGAGAAGAGCTGCGCAGAGGGCCCTAGACTAAGCCCTTCCTTGCCGGGGACCATCGGGAGCTCCGCGTTCAGAGAAAAGGGCTCCGGCGGACAGGCCTTCGTGGCGGTGTCTTGCCCGTTGAGGCAAGAAGACAGAACAAGGACGGACTCAGGGCAGGTGGCATTCCGTGAGTTCGGTGCAGGCGACAGCTCTCACGCTCCCCAGAGGTATACTGGAAGAACCCGAACGGGGCTCGTCCCTACTGTCTACCTCACAGAGACGCCCTCCAGCGTGCGAGGAAAGCGTGCGGGAGGAC